>NW_026922782.1:0-20923 GCF_032062105.1 Saccostrea cuccullata | reverse complement strand
AATTCTGTATATAGGTTTTTATTTTCGATGAACGGTGTTGCCGTGGTTACTAAAAATAGAAATTTCTGTGAAATTCTTTCAAAATGCTACTATTCCTACAGATTTGGTCTGATTTCAATATATCTTGGCACACAAGTAGACTACACTAAGAACATAAAGAGAGTTTATCAACGATCATTATTCTATTTATTGCTGTTGTAAAGTTTCAAATCCCAGCTGGTTAAGGACTTTTCTCTTCCTTTGCTATAAGTTCAAACCAGTAGAGCTTCAGTCTCGACAGAGACTTCTGGTTTCCTGCTTATATCAATAAAATATTCTGTATTTTAACAATAAGGAATTTCAGTTGAAAATTGATAAAGTTACCAAACATTATGAGAGCATGTAGTTCTAATATTCCAGTAAAGCTTTGATGTTCTGCGTTTTTAAAAAAAAAAAAAAAAACGATTGAAATATAAAAGAACCAAAAATGGTGATCTCGTTTATTTGGTGTCATTGAAGACATTGTTTAATTTTTATTTAATGCATCTCTTAGGAAAAAACTTTTGGTATATTTTTATGTAGCACATTGTTGAATTTATATATTCAAATTCATGACATGTTCTCGTTATCAGTGAATAAAGTACATGTACTACATGTTTACCAGTGTTGGATATTTTGGTATATCTTACCAAACTCTGTAAGTCAGATTTTTAAATTTGGAAAGGTATGAAATTAAAACATCTGTATTAAATGTAATGAATATCAAAATCTTGTTTTAACCAACTTTATTTGCTCTAGAAAACTTTTTTGGAAGCTATAATGCATGTAAATACATGTGCATGTATTTTAAAGAAATTCTCAGTATTTTTTGCCCCCTTATTTAATTAAGGGTAAATTCCTTAATAAACACAAGGAATCAATAATTGTAATTTTGTAAGAAAAACCTTTCTCAAAATAAAATTATATTCACTTTTTAGGCTACCTGAGTCAATCAGGTGACCTATTCTGTTTTCATCCGTCGTAGTATGTCGTTCGTAAATTTTAAAAATTTTTAGCTTCTTCTTTGGAACCTATTTCAACCGAATTTCATATACAGCATCTATGGGTGAAGGGGAACAAATTTTTTTCATGGTCCCTGCCCCCCTGGGGCCTGAGGAATGGGGCTTAAACCACCAAAATTAATGCAATGTTTAAAAATCTTCACTCCTGGACATCACGCAGTCAAACTAGGGCGGGCTATATAGATCGTATTGTGAAAAGTGCATTATTTCTGTGAAAATCATCCTCTCTCCTCCTGGATAGCTTATGGTCTGTTAATTTACATCTGTTAGCTTACGTTATGTTGCTTACTTAACATTCTGGCAAGTTTACTTAACACTCTGGCTAGTTTACATTCTGTTAGTTTATGTTCTGTAAGTTTTAACACTGGCTAGTTTACTCTCTATAAGTTTACGTTCTGTTAATTTACTTACAATTTTGGCTAGTTAACTAAACCTTCTGGCTAGTTTACTTAACACTCTGCCTAGTTTACTTAACAATGTTTACTTAACACTCTGCTTTTTTATGTTTTGTTAGTTTACATTCTCTTATAGTTTACTTAACATTCTGCCTAGTTTACTTAAAATTCTGGCTAGTTTACTTAACACTCTGCCTAGTTTACTTAACATTCTGCCTAGTTTACTTATCACTCTGCGTTGTTTACATTAGTATACATTATGCCAAGCTTACTTAGCATTCTGACTAGTTTATGTTCTGTTAGTTTACTTAACATTCTGGCTAGTTTAATTAACACTCTGGCTAGTTTACTTAACAGTGCCTAGTTTACGGTTTACATTCTGCCAAGTTTACTTCTATTAGTTTACGTTCTGTTAAATTACTTAACATTCTGGCTAGTTTACTTAACATTCTGTTAGTAACATTCTGTTGATTTACTTTGTTTTGTTAATTTACTTATCTAAGAACGTATTTATGATGAAAGTACATATTTATGATGAAAGCTGCCTCTTCCAAAATGGTTAATTTCAGGGCCCCTAGGTCAAGGGTACTTGGAAGGGAGGTGGGGGGTACATAGTCTGAAAAAAATTCATTCTTTGAAATCTGGATTTTGGTATTGATAAACCATTTATGATGAAATAAAATTTATGATAAAATTTCCAAAATTTTGAAATACAGTATTTGGTCCCAGGGTCAGTGGTTCCTGTGGGATGGAGTGCACAACTGGTTGTTATAAAGTGGAAATGCATTTTCTCTTTGTTACTCTGATCTATCTTTGGGCATTAAGTAACCCAAGTAACAATGCTAAGTGTATAGTCATAATAAGCAATGGTGCCTCTTTCACAATTGTGAATTTCTTGGCCTCTGGTTTTAAACACGAATCAAATTCAATTCTTGGAAAGTTGTTACATGAAACTCGGGTGACCTATAAGGTCTGTGGGCCTCCTGTTAATTCTGTATATAGTGACATTCTCTTGAAAAACCATCACTCACAGATTATTGCTTGCAATTTGACATCTAATTTTTTGTTATATTAAATATTTGCAAAAATTAAGGATTCTACAGTAGGTATGTAAAGAAAGGTATGTCTTGTAACAAGGAATATAAAGGCCCTAGCACCAAATGTTCAAAAGCTGGCCAAAGTCAATGTCTCTATGGACAAATACATGTTGACCAAAAACTATATGCCCCTGAATCCTCAATTTCAGAGGCAAAAATATTGACTACTTTAAAATACTTTTTTTAAAAAATATTTTAATGTCGTGACCTTAACCTTTAAACTCACAAAAACACACTTTCATAATTCTAAAAGCAAACTGGAAGAGCTTCGCTTCTTTAAATGAGTGGAGTTAATTATTTGTATTATCAAAAGCAGTATTAGTTAATTTTGATCTCATTTCTGTCTTTGAATAATATTAATTGTACAAATATAAACAAAACTGAATTTAAGCTTGTAATATTTTAATGAAAGAATTTAATGTATAAAATAAATCTCTATAAAATAGCCATTGGATTAGTTGTAACATTGAAAGAAGACAATTAAAAAAAAAATCATTGGTACAAAACTGTAACAAGTCAATTCAATGCACTTAACCTTTTTCTAACTCTCTTCAGAAATGATAGATATTCTGAAAATCAATGTTTAGCTTATTATTTTGAGACAATGCTATTGCAATAACATGCACAATAACAAGCAATATACATATTTTCCCATGATCTGTCATACATTGTCAGATAACTTAATTACTAATGGTACTGATCAACAGAAATTTACTTTCAAAATGATCACGAGATTGTCATAAACTGCACAAAAGTAAATTTCTTGCAATACTTGGAACACATTTCTTTGTGCTGTGTTTATTATTCATCAAATCACATTTAATGGCTGAACTATATGAGAAGAATATTTCCGAAGCAACTGTGCAGCAATTTTGGTTAATATTCAGTAAATACAATATCCATGCATGATAAGAAATATGGTCACCTTTGAATTATATGTGTTAGCAAGTCTGAACATTACATTAACAATATATATCTTAGAACTTGATTCACAGACTAAATGTAATACAAGAGGCCCATGGGCAACATCGCTCACCTGAGAAGCTTTGACCATTTTGTTCTTTACCAGATTTCCCCCTTGTAATACATATTGCGACCACACCCTACCCCACTGATCATAATTCAGACATTTTGAAATCTACACTACCCCAGGATGCTTCCATGGTCACATAAGTTTCAGCTTTTCTGGCCCAGTGGTTCTTGAGAAGAAGATTTTCAAAGATTTTCCTATATATTTCTATGCAAAACTTTGATTTCCCATTGTGGCCCCGTCTTACCCCTGGGGGGTCAAGATTTGAACAATTTAGAATCTACACTACCCCAGGATGCTTCCACATAAGTTTCAGCTTTTCTGGCCCAGTGGCTCTTGAGAAGAAGATATTCAAAGATTTTTCCTATATATTTCTTTGTAAATTTTTGATTCCCCATTGTGGCCACACCCTACCCCCGGGGGTCATGATTTGAACAATTTAGAATCTACACTACCCAGGATGCTTCCACATATGTTTCAGCTTTTCTGGCCCAGTGGTTCTTGAGAAGAAGGTTTTCAAAGATTTTTCCTATATATTTCTATGTAAAACCTTGATTACCCATTGTGGCCCCGCCCTACCCCCGGGGGTTATGATTTGGACAATTTAGATTCTACACTACCTCAGGATGCTTCCACATAAGTTTCAGCTTTTCTGGCCCAGTGGCTCTTGAGAAGAAGATTTTCAAAGATTTTTCCTATATATTTCTATATAATTTAATTTTGTTTTTATTCTCGCCTCTCATTGGTTGATTTCCAAAAAGGAACGCAAATTATTTTGTATAATCTGGTTTGGTATGGGGACACACCCCCTTGGCGACCAGCTTAATCATCTTATCCATGCAATCCCCTCATTTCCAGTCCTCGAAATCCATGGAAAATTCCAGATTTAATAAATTTACCTTTAACTTCAAACAGTTACTCAATATTACCTCATGTAAACAGACATCATGGCTGCTAGATCTATTTATCAGTTATTACCTCCCCTCGCTTCCCATCACTTCCGTTACTAGGGTTGTATTATTGCGCGGTAAATTTGAACTCATAAAAAGCAGCACAATTTTACATCCAAAGTTGTTTTATTTATTTTAAAATTAAATTATAAGGAATGACTTTAATTCTTGGCCAAATTATCAAGTATAATCTGGTTTGGGTCAGTTTATTTACGCTTTTTTATAATTCGCTTCGCTTTTTTATAATCCGCTTCGCGGATTATAAAGTGTAAACTAACCCAAACCAGATTATACTCAATAATTTGGCCAAGAATTAGAGTCATTCCTTAAGTAAAACTTTGATTCCACATTGTGGCGCCGCCCTTCCCCCAGGGGTCATGATTTGAAAAATTTAAAATCTATCTTAAAAAACACCATGTACAACTAAATTACCCCAGGATGCTTCCACATACGTTTCAGCTTTTCTGGCCCAGTGGTTCTTGAGAAGAAGATTTTTTAATGACCCCACCCTATTTTTGCCTTTTCTTGATTATCTCCCCTTGTGAGGGGACTTGGCCCTTCATTTTAACAATCTAAATTCCCCTTCACCCAAGAATGCTTTGTACCAAGTTTGGTCAAAATTGGCCCAGTGGTTCTTGAGAAGAAGTCGAAAATGTGAAAAGTTTACAGACGGACAGACAGACAGACAGACGGAAGACGGACAAAATGTGATTAGAAAAGCTCACTTGAGCCTTCAGCTCAGGTGAGCTAAAAAAACATATATATATATATATATAAAAGCATGAAGAGGATAACTCTACACCAAAGTGGTATTGTATCAATTAAGTTTTAAAAACCACCATGTACAACTTTAGATGCAATTACATACACTGAACTATGATCAATTAAGATGGCATATGTCTTAATTAAAATGTCTGATGCAATGATCATTTAAGAAAAATGTAAACTTAATTCTTTTGGGAGAAAATAATATTTTCAGCGTTTCAAATGCCAATGTATTGAATAAGAAAATGAATGCCCATGTCAAATCATTTTAATTTTGGTCCCACCCTGAACATTGAGATCATATACAGTGATATACTTTAAGAAATATATACTAAAGACCACCATAAAATTTTGTGCAGTTCAACAGTTAAATTAACTACAGTTCAGCAGCTGAATTAACTACTTGTATATAAACAAACTGTGACACCCATAAGGTGAGCTGAAAATTCAACTAAACCTACACCAAGTGTAACAATGTTACAGAAAAATATAGGTACATGTATATCTACAGCATCTTTTTAAAGTGAAAAAAATTAATAAGAACTGTAAACAATTGTTTTATATAACAAAAGTACAACACATTGGACAGATGAGATCGACTAGAAAGCGTAAAGTAGAATATCAGTAGATATGTAAACATATATCTAAACATATAAATAGAGTAATTAAAATGACATTGCATATCATCCTTACTCCACTTCTATCAAAATGCATGAATCACAGACCTCCTATCACATTTTGTCAAATTCATGTAAAAAAAAAAAAAAATAACTGAAATTACTAAACACTGAAAAAATCAGACTTACATTACATGTATATGTTTTTTCAAAAAATTCCTACACATGTACAGTATTTTAAATACATTTTTATATTTTATGTAATGAAAATTTAAAAGGTGAATGGTAGCTGTAAAACTACAGATGGATGCTTTCTTAGATATTAAACATAACATCTCAATTTTTTCCCTGCAGATAAAGGCATATAATTAACCCAAACGCCAGAATCATCAGCACTCTCATCAGAGGTCAACTCCTTGCCAGAAGAAGAAAAATTAATATTATTTTGTGGCTTAAGATGACAATGCACAAAGTCACATCTATATTTACAATTTATGAAACATTTTTATCTTCTTCATGTAGAAATATAAATGATAAGTTAAACATGCAGTTCCCAAACATAGTTAAAGTTTAAGATACATATCAGCTGCTTCAACAAGTATGATACATTTATATGTGTATTGTACACCGGTTTAAAGATCATCATATGTTTAATTTCAAATTCATGTACATGTGTATAATGAAAACCTTGTTTATGACAGTGTACATTTGAAAGCTAGAAGCTGAATTACTTGTTTAATACAGACAATAAAACAACCCAAAGCAATATAGGTATATACATGTACTGGTATCAGATTGAATTCAGCTCTTTTGCAATAACATTATGTCATGCTAGAAGTGATAAAAATTCTGCTGAAAATTAAACATATTTTGATATTGAGAATTCCTACAGCCATGACAAAGCCCTGAGAAAAGCAAGAGATAATTCTCTATAGTAAGATATTAATACCATGTATTTACCGGTATTTATTTAAACAATATTTTATTATGATTGAACATAACAGGATCGGACAGCAGGCACGGCCTATATAAGTCCTTTCCACAATACAAAGATTAATACCATGATTACAGTAGTATAAAATTTTGTTATTGTAAATCCCTTTTTATACACAAAAACATTATTTTCATATAATTAGGTGAGACCAAATAAGTTGCTTTAAAAATGTCATTTAAGAAATAAACAACAATGTTAAAAAGTTCTCTGGGAAATGAACTTTTAGTTGGTCACATGATCAAATCCTGTGAAGCCCAAAGGGCTTCTCAGTAGATTTGATCACGTACCAACTAAAAGTTCATTTCCCAGTGAACTTTTTAACATTGTTGTTTATTACTTATATTTACATTTGAAACCAATACATTTCGAGTTAAATTGTATTTATTACACGAAGAGGCCAAAGTATTGCTATGTAGTGACGCGCAATGACCTAAAAGTTGTTTGGTCAAAATATCACATCGCTCTGTGATCCGGTCGCGCTATGACCTCTGACCCCCAAATGAAATTCACACAGAATTGAACGTATTTTCTCTTCAATAGGTTCATCTAAGAAAGATATTTGCAAATGTTAATATTCATGTATATATTTTTCAAAACTTGAATGTTGTATGTACAACAATAACCAGAATTTGTAAAAATTTTGTCTCGCTTATGAACACCAATTAACTATTTCACAAATATGATGTGTCCTGAAATTTGGTAATCTACACTATCACTTTTGTTCAGTAAGAAACAAATATAATGTGACAAAGTCTTGTGAGTTTGACTTGTTTTGACTTGGGACAAGTCTTGCGAGTTTGACTCAGACAAACTTCCTGAGTTTGGACTGTGTGTAGTGGTAGTAGTAGTACTTGACCCGGTCCCAGACGTACTTGATCTGGTGTTTGTAGGACGTACAGGTGCTCCCCGAGGAGAGATGGCAGTAGAGGTACAACCCCAGGATTAACAGAACCACCCCACATATCGCAAATAGGATCCACACAAATATCTTGGCACACTGTTCCTCTGAAATAAACAGTATACATGTAACTCTTTTTAACTTTGAAACTAGTATAAAAAATTGTTCCTCTTTTGTATCATTATTCCTCATCATGTTACAATTTCACATACATATCAAAATTATCTACAAATCCTATGAACCTCTTTCATGGCAACGATTTTAAGCGTTTCTATAACAAATATTGAGAATTTAATGCATTTTTCTCTAAAAAGCAAAATTAGAATCTTAAAAATTTACTTCACTCCCAAAAAATAATCTCAAAAAATGTAGTGAAAATAGGATGATATGGCCTTAAACTTTGGTATAAAATTTATATGGAAGTCATTATAGAAACCTGAATACAAAACATACCATCCTCATTTTGGATTACAGACTCCTCAAACCGAACTCTCTTCTCTGCATCCTTTTCTCCTGAAATATTCAAATCTGGGTTTACTGAAGTAATACACTTTTCATTTATTTTATCAATAAACTCAGGTACTGTGAGTAAGCTCCCTAAACAATCTTTGTACAAACATTCATTAATTCTTCTTTAGAAGTTACACTGGACAAGAATGTCAATTTTCTCTAACTTGCAAGAATGACCTTGGGTTAAGGTCAATACAGATCCACAGGTCAACATCAATCTCTGTACCCTGTATGAGCTTCCAAAGACTCGACATTAAAAAGCTATAGCTGGACAAGATTGCACATAGAGATGAGCAATGCCCCACAAAACTCTATTTGCAGTGGGTATAAAGAGTGAATCTTTCAATTGTAACCTCCCACTGTCCAAGCAAACAACAGGAATACAATGTATGTATACCTGGTTTTCTTCTCCTAAGGATGGACTGGGGTTCTTTCCCTGGAGTCCCAGGAACCTCTGCGTGAGCACTAGGGTCATTAACGTCTATATCTTCTTGATTTTCAAATTTTTTCATGCTATCTGATAAAATAGAACAACAGTAAAATATTTTCTTTGTGTCTCTGGTACAGACATATGAGATATCATATAGGCATTTAAAAAAAAAAATCTCTTTGTCAACCTAAAAATTTTTTTTAATGATAATGACAATGTTGTTATCTTGTTTGGTTATCTGTGAAAAATCAAAAATGGTCCATTGTCATATTTGGAAATGATTGGTTAATATCCAGTGTGCCAGTCACATTGTTTGCCTGTCAGTCTGTCTGTTTTCCAGTGTGTCAGTGACACTGTCTCACTCTGTTTGTCTGTCAATCTGACTGTTTTCTTGTGCGTCAGTCAACTTGTATGTTTGTCTGTCAGTCTGAGTGTTTTCCAGTCTGTCAGTGTCATTGTCTGTTTGTCAGTCTGACTGTCCTCCAGTGTCAGTGACATTGTTTGTTTTGTCTGTCAGTCTGAGTGTTTTCCAGTGTATCAGTCACACTGTCTGTTTGTCTGTCAGTCTGAGTGTTTTCCAGTGTATCAATCACTTTGTCTCTTTGTCTGTCAGTCTGAGTGTTTTCAGTGTGTCGGTCACATTGTCTGTTTGTCTGTCAGTCAGAGTGCTTTTCAATGTGTCAGTGACATTGTCTGACTGTCTGTCAGTCTGACTGTTTTCCAGTGTGTCAGTCACCTTGTCTGTTTATCTGTCAGTCCAACTGTTTTCTAGTGTGTCAGTGACATTGTCTGTTTGTCAGTCTGTCTGTTTTCCAGTGTGTCAGTCCCCTTGTCTGTTTGTCAGTCCGACTGTTTTGTCACATTGTCAGTTTGTCAGTCTGAGTGTTTTCCAGTGTGTCAGTCATATTGTCTGTTTGTCAGTCAGTCAGTTTATACCTACCCTGATACTGGTCAGCTCCTGCCTCAGCATACACTTGTGTGAAGAAGTCCAGGCTATTTATAGTAATTGGGTGATTATCTCCCAGCGCACTCTGCCTAATCTTTGTGGCCTGTTTGATAAAATAACTAATCTAAAAACCAAAGCAGTCAAAGCAAAATTTAGATTTCCATGAAATAAATTTGAGATATTAACATATATAACTTTGACCCCCTAATGTGGGCTTCATTGTTAAGATTTTATGAACAACCCTGAGTCTATCTTTCATGAAAATGCTTAACATTTCCAAATAATTTTTTTCAAGATTATTTGCAAATTAGAAAAAAATTCACTACTGTGGGATGAGTAACATCTGTACCTTACCTTTCCTGCATATTCCAAAGCCAGCTGCGGTCTGTAATATTTTTTTTACATATCATTTAAAACAAAACATAGCATTTTATATTTTATAAATAAACTTAATTGATTGCACCAAATAGAGTGACACTACTTTTCGAACAACCATAAGATCATACTCATCTATATGCAAAATTCCTATCTATTATCAAAACCTTACTGCTTTTCATCGAGACAAATTCTGGCCAGTTCTTCGAACTCATCAGCTCGAACTGTCTCCTCTGAGACACCAGCGGGAAGTTCTTGGTCTTTCTGAGCATCTTCTGTTTAAAATAAAGAACTCATTTAAATGTACACTGTACATACGGTTACCTAATTTCATACTGAACTCAAGCTTTATAAAGATTTTTATGCATATATTAATGATAACATATATTTCTTTTTTATCCAAAGTTAACCCCTTTATTCTGTGAATATCATTCATTGAATATTTTTTTCATATCCCATATTTGTGATGTCACAATGGGTTTCGCATAAGAGTGATGAAGTAATATAAAGTGGATTCATATACCGGTATATATGAAAACAGTAAAATATTCATAGTGGTGTATAAAACATGACTAGGATAAAAAGAATCTCCAATGATATCCCAAATTGTTGGATAAGAGTCATTTTCAACCACAAATCATGGGAGATCCTATATTTATGCAGGTAGTTTAAAATATTACTTAATTTCCCCACAATTACAATACTTTGCTCTCACTCTAGTTAATGACAGAAAATGTCCCATAATGTTACCCACTAGTTTTTTTCCACTTACCTAGCTTTTTCTGTATATCTGTGGTGTCTATCAGAGCAGATTCATAGTAAATCTTTTCAGCTTGAATAAAGTGTATAGCTTTCTCATCTGATTACAGTGTTAAGGATAAGACAATTCCAAAAGAAATCTCTGAGAACCATTTACCAGTATTATGGGGGCCATAAAAGCGCAAGTGCAAGAAACAGAGAGGCAAGTTTGAATTTGAACCTCTCAAATTCAAATATCTTAAAATGTAGCTAAATGGTAAATGGCTTGAAAAGAAATAAAACCACTTTGTTTCATAACAATAAGAGGCAACATTATTGCTTTTCTACACTAAATTGAAAGGATACACTCTTCTTGTCTGTAAAATATATCTGCAATCTATCAGAAAAGGGAAACAATGTAATATTGTAAACCAGTAAACTTGAAATTTTAAATAACACACCAATATCATTTCTTACATATATTCATTTCTTTCTAGACTAAAACATGGTACAACATGTACTTACATTTCTAAGGCACTGTGGCAGTAGAGGGAAGTTAGAGTGAGGTTTAAGTCCCCGCAGACAAGCCATGTAACACTTGAGTGCTGATTTCAGTTTCTCTTTCTTCTCCATTTCTAAACCTCTTTTAAAAAGCTTGATCCTCCCCTCTCCATCCAGATCACTGCCATCTGATACATCAATCCCTTCATCTGGTAAAAAAATATATCTAAAGGAACTTTCACATTCTACAGGATTCACATTTCTATTAAGTTAAGATACATGTATAGACATTAAAACAATATGAGCTGCATGTTTGACATCGAAAAATTTTGTTGCAAATTTGTAATTAACTGTTTCAATGACATGAAATAGAACATTTATGAACTTCTGTTGTTCAAATTTGCAATGGAAAAACTTTTTAAATTATACGCTTTGATTGAAGCAAAATTGCATTATTGTTGTCCTGTACAATATTGATATCTTACATAATACTGTATATTCGATCGTACAGAAATATTTCTTCAGAAACATTTATGAACTTTATTTTGGTCTTATTGATCATAAGGGTTTAAATTACATACAAATTAATTATAACACATTTTACCAGCAAAATAAAATTCTCAAAAATGCAGCTCATATTGCTTTCAGCATACTTAAACATTTATTGTAAAGAGACTTTTGCAATTTTTTAATAAAAATTTAACACCAATGAAAAAATGTGTCTTACATTCAAAAGTCAATCATGTATAGTATATCAGTAAGTCTACTTGTTGCTTAGTTATGCAGCAATGAACAAAGACTCTAGAATGAGTTTTGAGAAATTTGTAAGAAATTCGTATTTTCAATAAATATTGCAACATTATTAAACAATTCCCTCAAATTATGTACTTTGTGTCATCTTCTTGAGTTCAAGTTATACTGAAACTCATGGGCCAAAACTGTAGAAGGTGAGCACTTTACTACTCCTTCAGGAAAAAAATAATCTGTAAAATTTAATAAATGTGGAAAAAACCAAGCAAAGCAATGATTCAAAAAATTCCTGACAAAAAAATATGAACAGAAGTAAACACAGTACCATCTTCCTCCTCGATGACGTCTTCTGTCCCTGTTTTCTGTGCGGTCTCTTTTTCTTTATCAGCTGTCCCTGCTTTCTGTGTCGTCTCCTCTTCTTCATGCTCACCATCCCCTGGCTGTCGATGAAGTGTCAACAAATCTTTGTTCTCTTCATTACCGCTCTCTGGAAAAGACACTGTTTCATCCCTGGATTGTGGCTCTTCAATGGTTGACTTTTCCACCCCAGTTAATTTTTCTGCGTTTGTAACCAACTTATTTTCTTTAGAATCTGCAGTGTCTCCCTTTTCTTCTAACGGAATATCAGTAACATTATTACTTTCGTTTTCTGTACTTTTTCCTTCATCCATGTTGAGGGTTACCTTAAAGATGAAAAGTTTCCTTTATGAAAATCATATTTATGAAGGTGAGTTTAGGTCCAAGTCTATTAGCACTAAAGCTGAGGTTGAATTACATTGATTTATTGGTTATTCAAAAGTTTCAATATGAAATTGACAAATTTATAATGTTAAGCAATTTATTTATTTCTAATTGTCATAACTTAGTTACTTCAATGCAATCTTCAGAATTTTCTCTTCAATTTTTTTGTCTGTATTTATAAACTGCCCTTTATTATAAATTCAACATTTGTCTAATATCGGGTAAATTCATATTCAAAATTTAAAAATTTTCCTTCAGCAGCTCAGTCAGTAGAAGGTTCGTAAGTTACTAGTAGTACCTCAGCTGACAAATTTTGATTTCGAATTTATTTGCTCATTTTCCATGTTTTCTTGTCACAGTATAATACCAATTCTTAGAAGTACTACTTAAAGAATTTGAATAAAAAAGGTATATGTAATATGTTTTACATGTGACCGTTGGTGCGAGTGCAGTTGTACCATCAAAAACACTTGAAAAATTGATCAGCCACTTCAAACATCAAGCCGTATGAGACATCTCGACTATCTGTGATGTCACATGCCGTCATGGAGCTCGTCTGAGCTTACGGAGACAGCCGAGTGTCTGGTTGAAACTATAGACCTAGTGCAATTTTGGTCGAAAAACATTGCAGTTATTTTTTGTTTCTTTGAAAGATTTTTACAAAATGAAAGCCTTTTATGCTTTACGTTATTATTTATTTATTATGTTTTACATGTGACCGTTGGTGCGAGTGCAGTTGTACCATCAAAAACACTTGAAAAATTGATCAGCCACTTCAAACATCAAGCCGTATGAGACATCTCGACTATCTGTGATGTCACACGCCGTCATGGAGCTCGTCTGAGCTTACGGAGACAGCCGAGTGTCTGGTTGAAACTATAGACCTAGTGCAATTTTGGTCGAAAAACATTGCAGTTATTTTTTGTTTCTTTGAAAGATTTTTACAAAATGAAAGCCTTTTATGCTTTACGTTATTATTTATTTATTATTCCCACAAAGGACATTGGGTAGTAAGGAATTCTGGGAATGTTTCACATAAAAATTGCTTGACGTATGTACAGATTTCATTTCAGATTTCCTCTGTTCTTACAAGTTAGTCTATTGAGCTTGCAATATTTATATGATGCTTTTTGCACATTTTGAATTTAACTTTATTTCTCCTTTCATCCTTGTTGTCGTCGCTCTGTAGGCTCTGTGCGTTTCTCTCCATGTTCAATATTGTCTCCAAGGAAGCGTTCATTATTTTCAACAACACAAAACAAATTGAACCTAGGTATAATATGTCTTATATGAATCTATCTTCAAATCAATTATACCTATCTTCAAATGAATTAGAGATAGGTATAATTCAACTGAACCTATCTTTAATTGAATTGAAGATAGGTGTAATTCCATTAAAGATAGCTATAATTCATTTGTACCTAGGTATAATTATTTAGAGATATGTATAATTATTTACAACTACCTTCAATTCAATTGTACCTATCTTTAATTCAATTGTACATATCTTCATTTAATTTGAAGATAGGTTCAATTATTTGAAGATAGGTGCAATTATTTGAACAGGTCCGGCACAATCTCTTGATTAAGCTATATAGTTTGATTTAGCTATATAGCTTTATTAAGCTATTCAGAATAGCTTGATTAAGCTATTTTCTCATACTGTTTTTCTCAAATGTGTTATTTTTTCAACGTGTGCAAAAAGTCGCACCTTGGTGCAGTGGAAATATTGAACTTTGTACTCTTCTGAATACAATGCATGTAACAATCACTCACCGTATTACGTCTCCTTGAGAGACTTTGAACTCAAAGTTTTAACAGTTTTGGGGCTATTGATGAGTGACAACACAGTTATTTCTTGAATGAAATTATAAAGGAGGCCAGTTATGGCCAACAGGATAATTGATTAGTAACAGTTCAGCACAATGAGAAGCAATCATACTTACCCACGCCTCACCGCACACACAGTTACTCAAACAATGGAAATTCTTATTTTGATTAAAAGTATTCAACAGCAGCAATGTTAGAACTTTCTATGATTTAGGTTGTATTTTTGATAGTCCATTGTACATATATGAATAGTCAAATATTTGCGACTTTTTGTTTATTTCTTTCAAAAACCGTTTTTGTGAAAAATTGCATATAAATAGCTTTATCAAGCTATTTTGAATAGCTTATTAAAGCTATATAGCCTTTTAAAGCTATGTAGCTTAATCAAGAGATTGTGCCGGACCTGTTGAAGATAGGTAAAAATATTTGAATATATGTTAATTTGGCGTTCCATACAATCTTCAATTTTACATTAGTTTTTATGCAAAATTGTTAATTTACGAAGTAATCATTTTTTGGTCAAATTTTGGTCATATCCATCATCAGTGTGACTATCAAGAAATTTGGTACTCACCATATTGCGCCGTTCGGCCACAAAATGCAAGTAAAGTAGAAAGTAGGTAAAAATATATCATCAAAATAGCTAGATTTTCTACTTTGGATAGGTTTAAATAATAGCTACGTAGGTAGAAATAGTCTTTGGACTGGACCACTGTTTACCTGTTTACGTTACAGTCACTTACTCGTATCTAAATTTCTATATTTCTGACAAAATGAAATAGAAAGATATTCTCAATAATTCTTAGAAAAATGTATCAATTATCAACCGTCCTACCTTTCACTGGTATAAATAAATTTAACTCCAAAGATGATAGTTGAGATTTCGAAAACGTCAAGACATGCTAAATTGGCGTGACGGGTGCTTGTTATATGAATCGCAAAATATTCGAACAAACTTTCATTACTTTAAAAATTTTCCAAATGTAAAAAACCACGCGTAAATTATGAAAATGTTGTTGTCTTTTTTTTTAGGAAGGTGGAGGTGTTTTTATTATTGCGCCAATAAATAATAAATAAATAAAAATTATCAGAGATCGGTAAAACTGGTCATACAGACTGCCGAACATACCCCTGACTATTCTCTATTGAGAAGTTTTTCATGGCTCGTTTTAATACTCTCCCTCAACCACTTGAGGGGGAGTGTTAAAACGAGCCATCAACTTCTCAATAGAGAATAACCCCTGACCAAAGCCTGGCAAAGGACCAATTACCAAACTCACAATCTGATTTGAAAAAAAGACGTCAATGGGCCTTATAGGAAAGCCTATTAGGATTAATGTAGAGAGAAAAAAATTTAAAAGGCGTAAATTTTGAAAAGGCGTAATAACGCGAAAAAAGGCATTATAACGCCTTTTGAAAAGGCGTTATTACGCCTTTCCATTCCAAAAGGCGTTATAACGCCTTTCTAAAAGGCGTTATAACGCCTTTCTAAAAGGCGTTATAACGCCTTTCCAAAAGGCGTTATTACGCCTTTTACTTTCAATACATAAGTAAACATATTTAGCCCATCCGAGGGGAGGGGGGGTGTATGCAGAAATTGTACCTTTGGGACATGAATTTCACAATTAGATATAGGACTAATTTCTCAAAAAATAATTTAAACAGATATCAATTAGATTTCCAGGAAAAAAGATTTTTAAAAATGCGTCAAATATTTTCAATGATGAACCAACTAAGTCCTTCTTTCATACCAGGCACATCTCTACCAAGGGTCATTGATTTCAGTTGCTCATTATACCCATGCAAATAGTTGCCTGCTTTTTTCCAAGAAGAGAGAAAAATATCTTCAAATGACATAAATTTTAATACACTGTACATGGCAAGCAAAGCTCCAAGATAAGTCTGCCTATATTCTAAATCTTCACAAGTAGAGTGTTGCCTTCTCTTAATACGAATGCAAACAGTTGTCAGTGAGATTGCAGGAATATAGAGAATTGCATAAATAAAGATGGTTTTAATTAAATCTTTCTATATTTATTAACATAAGATAACGCCTTTTCCTTTTCCTTTTCATGTAGGCCAGTAATACGAGTGCGAATGGGGTAAACCCCCTCCAAACATACACACTTTTGAGGAAAAGTCTTGCTACAGTTCAAATATTATAATTAACTATTGGTTTCTAGGTTCCTGAACATTTTGTTGCAGTATATAAAACTGTGACAAATTATTGCACTTAAATAAATTTTTAGCGAGTATTTCCCCCACGAATTTGGCCAGTGGAGTGTGTGTGGAGGGGGGGGGGGGGGCTATTAATAGCAAAATAATGGTTATTCAAAAAGCATAATAACTTTTTTGGAAAGGCATAATAACGCTTTTTAGAAAGCATAATAACGCCTTTTAGAAAGGCGTAATAACGCTTTTTAGTAAGGCGTAATAACACCTTTTAGAAAGGCGTAATAACGCCTTTTAGGAAGGCGTAATAACGCCTTTTGGAAAGGCGTAATAACGCCTTCTAGAATTGAAAGGTGTAATAACGCCTTTTAGAAAGGTGTAATAACGCCTTTTGGAAAGGTGTAATAACGCCTTCTAGAATGGAAAGGCGTAATAACGCCTTTTAGAAAGGCGTAATAACGCCTTTTAGGAAGGCGTAATAACGCCTTTTGGAAAGGCGTAATAACGCCTTCTAGAATTGAAAGGCGTAATAACGGTTATTCAAAAAGCATAATAACTTTTTTGGAAAGGCATAATAACGCTTTTTAGAAAGCATAATAACGCCTTTTAGAAAGGCGTAATAACGCTTTTTAGAAAGGCGTAATAACACCTTTTAGAAAGGCGTAATAACGCCTTTTAGGAAGGCGTAATAACGCCTTTTGGAAAGGCGTAATAACGCCTTCTAGAATTGAAAGGTGTAATAACGCCTTTTAGAAAGGTGTAATAACGCCTTTTGGAAAGGTGTAATAACGCCTTCTAGAATGGAAAGGCGTAATAACGCCTTTGAGAAGGGGTAATAACGCCTTTTAGGAAGGCGTAATAACGCCTTTTGGAAAGGCGTAATAACGCCTTCTAGAATTGAAAGGCGTAATAACGCCTTTTAGAAAGGTGTAATAATGCCTTTTGGAAAGGCGTAATAAGACTAATAATGCCTTCTAGAATGCAATGGCGTAATAACGCCTTTTAGAAAGGCGTTATAACGCCTTTTAAAAATTCATTATAACGCCTTGTGGAATGGAAAGGCGTAATAACGCCTTTTTCGCGTTATTACGCCTTTTCAAAAGGCGTTATAACGCCTTTTTAATTTTTTTTCTCTGTAGATTGATCCTAATAGGCTTTCGTACTATATCAGTAATGTCATCTCCAAAACATTTAACTCATAGGCGTCGGAACGAGGGGGGGGGGGGGGGGCTGCTAAGCCTTCCACTTTTTTGCAAATACATACATAATATAGGCATAATGGGGTTAACCTTTTATAGTTGCTTTATCCTCCCCCCCCCCCCCCACTTTCGATTTGCTTCCGACGCCTATGAAACTAAAAAAAAAAGACATGTCTATAAGAACTGCGCAAGAGCGCGATCGTGCAACTTACATTATCTAGTTATCGTTTTGATTAATTAAAAAAATTAAATCTGGTAATTGGAATGCTTTCTCCAAGAAACTGAACCGTTGACATTTGTCTTTTTCGACGTTGCAGATTGCTCCGGATGTTAGCGAACGATAATTTTAAAAAATCTGAATTTCAGCGCCAAAAGTCGGAGCAGGGATGGCAACAAAAAGTCCCATGCAGAAAGTTGACAAATAAAGTCAAAGGGCTGAGCAGAATACATTCTCTACTTACCCCATATCCTTCCGTATTCAATCCCTAATAGCAACAAGTTCAAGGTCATTGGTATCCAATGAAAGGTCTTGCCACAAAGAATACATTATTTTATGTAAAATATGGAAGCTCTAGCCCTAACCGTTCAGAAGTTATGGCCAAGGTTAAATTTCAAAAAGTAGTCAAACTCTAAGGTGAAGGTCAAAGGTCTTGCTATCAAATGAAAGGTCTTGTCTCACGGCTAAGATATGTAAAGCATGAAAGCACTATCCCTAACCCTTAAAAGTTATGGTCAAGATTTGCTTTTTAAAAGTAAGTCAAACTCAAAGGTCAAGGTCAAAGTTTCAAAGTTCTTTATATCCGATAAAGAGTCTTTTCACGATGATTACATAAGTGATGTATGAAGGTCTATCCCTTACCGTTTAAAAGTTATGGCCAATAAAGTTTTTTCACAAGTACGGAAATCTCCAAGGTCAAGGTCAAAAGATCAAGGTTGTTTCTTTCCACAGAGAATACATATATGTGAAGTATATAAATGACCTGGCATCTACTGTTCAAAAGATAGAGCCAAAGTAATAGTCTGGAATTTTTGTGTAAAAGTGGGTCAAACTCCAAGGTCAAGGTCAAACAGACAGACAGACGGACGGACACGACAAAAACTATACACTCCGAAACTTTGTTTACGGAGGCAAAAAAATCCAAAGTTTCAAAGAGTTTTAGCTGTACATAGCTTTATAATTATCATACCTCGGAAACCATTCCGACTGACGCTACTTTTACCGCAAGCTACTGATCACATGGTTCCTTTCAAGTTTGTCACAAGGTACGAAATTTTAAAACTATCAAAGTAAGAAAACTTCATCGCTGATATTATTTCTACAATATTAAAGATGAAAACAGTTAATATATTGCCTATGTGAATCTTGATTCTAATAGTATATTGTGCGTTCACAGTGATATTTTCATCTGTGCGCTGATTGTTTACATCTTGGGACTGGGTAAAGCAGGAAACATATTAGTATATTATCTTGCCAAACGGAAAGTTTATCCTTTTGTTTTTATGTTACATCGCCAATTCTAATTTTTAGCTCTACTGGTCAGAGACCAGAAGAGCTTATGCGATAGTAAGGGGTCCGGCGTCCGTCCGTCTGTCTGTCTGTAAACTTTTTTTTTACAAAATGCTACTCCTCCTACAGTTACAGTATGTCAGATTTCAATGTAACTTGGCACACAAGTAGACTACACTAAGATACATAACACTGTAATATCGATTTTAATGAACCGTGTTGCCATGGTTACTAAAAATAGGAATTTTTGTAAAATTCTCTCTAAAAGCTCAGCCAGCTCCAAATATAGTTTTGATTATGTGGCATGCAAATAGACTACACTAAGATACATATTTGGTTTTTTTTTATTCTGATGAATGATGGTAACTAAAATTGAAAATACTGTAAAAGTTTATTAAAAGTTTCTCCTACAGTTGTAGTCTTATTGCAAAATATTGTCACAAACATGACAAAAAGAGACTTAATCAAGGATCATTAAAATTCTATTTATTGCTGTTGTATTAAGTTTCATAAGTCCCAACTGTGACTTTCATCTTCCTTTGTTATAAGTACACACCAGTACAGAAGTAGAGCTTCAGTCTTGAAAGAGAATTCTGGTTTCCTCTCAGTTCTGCAGCTCCTTGGATATTATAATTGTGTGGGAAAAACAATCAGAATTTGGGTTTAAAAAATTGTCATGAAGGCTGCTTATAGGCAGAAGATATGTTGGATCAAATATTTGCATCTTTATTTCCTATGTACTTGAAACACAAGCATTAGATTTATATGATAAAAAGCAAATAACATATGGCATCACAAAGCATTTATCACAGTAAATTTTATCGATAGGTTGAGACACAGTTGATTGGACTTATGTTTACAAAGAATTTATTTGGGAACGTAGGAAATAAATTCATTATCCAGGTCCAATCAAGGGTGTACAGGGATTTACCCAAGTTGTATTCCATTCGGCCTCAGGGTGTATGGAATAAAACCTGGGGTAAATATATACTAAATCCGTGTACACCAAAGTTGATTGAACCTGGATAACTAATATTATTTGGGTAAAATATAGTGTTAAACTGTAAGAATATAGTCTTTGATATGGGAATGTTCTACACATGCATGCTAGGCCAGACTGCAAGTCCTTTTGAAAGCAGAAATGCATCTATACATTTGTAACGATCCCTCCCCCATTTTTCTTGAATCTCATTTTTTTTATCTTGGCATTTTTCTAAAGCACTTTCATGCATATTTTAAATTCATTCATCAATTCTTGCATGGAATGTTGAAATGTCCAGCGAGAGTTATTTCTTAATTGTTGGTTGACAACTGTTTATATGCAGCGAAGATCTATGTTATTTTTCTTGTGTTTCGATGCGTTGAATGTCAGACATCGTCTTGCTGTTTATTTACACGCTTTTTGTTGGCTAAATTGTACATACGTACTTATGAAGTT
>NW_026922781.1:0-209232 GCF_032062105.1 Saccostrea cuccullata | reverse complement strand
TCGATCCATCCACAGAGAGAGAGAGAGAGAGAGAGAGAGAGAGAGAGAGAGAGAGAGAGAGAGAGAGAGAGAGAGAGAGAGAAAATAAAAACACAGTTACTAAAACATGCGATTAATTTTTGAATTGATTTGAATACATTATTATAATGCTTTAAACTTTACTATTGATTGACTTTTTATAGTAATTCTCAAGTGTTGGTTTTCTCAGTTAAATTAGTATAGCATAAAGTGATTGTTTGGGGTGTGTGTGTATTTTTCTTAATTCAGGGGGGATGTTAAATCTCAATTCATTGAATAACTGTTCATGTTTTATTTTAGCTGCAATAATGTAGCCTTCTCCGATTTTTTTGATATTTTTTGGAGGGGGTAACCCCCCCCCCCCCCCCCCGGAGCCGCAAAGAACCGGGTCTAAAAAAATAACATACTGTATATTTTTCTTTCCTATTAAAAGATCGCAAGTGGACTGGTGTAACTTAAAAATATATGAAAAGATAAATGGGCTTCGTTCGAGTATTGTAAGTTTATAATAAATCAATAGGAAGGAATAATTACCAAAAATTTAGGCGATGTACTAGTATATGAATCTTTAACTTCAGTGATCTAATGGAGGGCGATTTTCATAATTTGTGGTAGCTGCAGAACTGTAGCTCTCTGAAAAATATCTTGATAGACTGGAGAGCTACAGTGCCTTCCATTGAAAAAACTGTATAACAATTGTGCACAAAAAAAGCGCTCGGTTCTATATTTCTTCTCCAAATTCTTACCTCTATTGCAAAAAATTTAAATTAAAAAAAAAGTCCTTACTCCTCTATCAAGTACTCTCGTGGTTGATACTTGTACGAAGCGTATTGGACCGAATTATCTTGCAAACCAAAATGGCAGAATAAATGGGCTAAATTTTCAATAATCTTTAGGAAACAGTGAAAGAGTATGTTAGAAACACACGGTTAGTAATATTTTGAGATAACAGTTTTAAAAACATGGAGAAATAAAATAAACAGCGCACTTTTTTGTGCGCAATGAATAAACAGTTTTTTTTCAATGGATGGTACTGTAGCTCTCCGGTCTGTCAACATACAGTAAAACTTGTTTAGTACGAACACGGATATTGCGAATTCACGGATTCACGGATATAGCGAAGTGATCTTGGATCCCCAGCTACATAAATTTAACGAATTTCTTAAACGGATATAACGAATTACGGATATACTGCATAAAACAAGTAAACAGACATGTATGTTAACAGAAAAAAAATGTTCTGAATATATATGTAACTTATCTAACTCCATCTATCTTAAAATTAGTACACTGTATATTTACTAAGAATTTAATGAATCTAGACAGATTTTTTTTCTATATTACCTTCATCGCTTAAGCATGAACTATTCCATGTACATAATGTATGTAAAAAAGTAGAATGTTTTTAAGATTTTTAGACTGCGAAAGTTACATGTATTATTTTTTGTAATCCATTGTTTTTTTCTTTTAAATCAGGTTTAAATGAATATATGCTCTTGTTACATAAATCGATATTAGAAAAATTTTATGCTAATATATTTCAAAGAGAAATAGTTTTATGAATACGATGTGTATAGTATTTTTGTATCTTTACAGAAAACCTACAAGCATTTCGTAATATGTTCAACACGGTTGTAAAACACAATTATCCCAATTGGAAATGGAATTACATTCAAACATCAAACATTTTTTACTCCATTAATGACGGAAAGCCAGAAAGACTTAGAAATGTAACCTGGGGTACTCATACTGAAGTGATTCTGATAAATCGTCTTCAGGAAAGAGAAACAAGTAAAACTGACTTTATGCACGTAAAAGGATAATTCTCTATAAGGCCGTTTTGCGGCCTACAATGACTTCAATTTTTCAGATATTATTTTTTTTCCTTAAAAATTGCACGAATTACTAGGCTTATGTTCCAATCTAATGATAAATATTGGTTGGTTAATGATACAATGGTATTTTTAATGATATAGGGTCACAAAGTAAGGTACTATCGGCCCGTATTAGCATTAGAGCCATGGGAAAACTCAAGAGGGTGGCTGTGCAAGATAACTCCTACGCATGCCATTACCACATTTAACCAACACCAAAATTTGCATGTAAATTTAAAATAAACATAAAAAGTGACTACTAAATTATGAATTTGGTTAAAGGTGGTTATGTCATCCAAAAAAACTTTTCGCTTCATTTTTACGATATTTACAGAAAAAGCTAACGACTCACAATGAAGGATATCAGCTTATGTAGATTATTTCTTTTTATGAAATTTTGGTTAGAGTACAATTTTCTGTTGATTTACTAAGATATGTATCAGCTACTAGATGCATATTTACTAAAAATAAATGTGAAATTTCTACTTAAGAAATATATAATCAAAGAACTGAGAAGACTGGATGTCATGAAATTACAAGTGAAGACGTTTCTTTGAAATGTCGGATAAAAATTAAGAAATAAAAACTTTTTACAGGCTATAAGGTGTGAATATGAGTTATCTTCTATATTTATAATATATATATCTTTTATTATTATAATATTAATTAGTTTAATTTATCTTGTTATACTACTTCATTGAATTCCGTTATGAGTATTGCATATATTCTTTGTATTTCCTTTTGAGTACTGTATATGTTCTAGATATGATAAAATCTATCTTTGTTGAAGCGGTAAAATGCATTTCCTATTTGTTTTTAGACTTTTTTTCCTATGGGTACAAACATAATTTTTTATATGGACACTTCCGTACCAGTAACATGCAATCCATATTTTGTTAGCTGCATGGGTCTTTATTGAGAGGACTCGATCTATTCATCACACTACACTTCTTTGATAGCATATAAGTAACAAGAACAGTGGTCCTGTCTTAGAAAATAAACTGGTAAGGAGGAGAGGGATTCCTATATGTAATATGTGATTTAATAATTGAATGTTGCTTTACCCCATTTAAGGAATTTTTCAACCAGATAAAGAGATCATCCACTTAAGGTCAAGTGTTTATGATTAGTTGCATTACTAACCATCGCCTAACGCGGGACGGGACCTTTTTTAAAAGATGATATCCTAATAACCCATGACATTTACTTTAAATGCTAAAGACTGAGGTAGGGAACTGTCACTATCCGTGTTAAACAAGTTTTTGACGCTGCACTGGGAGAGAGACTGAATCTAACCTAGAGGTTTCAAGAGTGCGAAAGGAGCATCAAACCCTTAGGGTCCATTTTGTACCTGGGATGTTGTAGAACTCTGAAGTCCGAATACTAGTATATACGAAAATTTCTGATATGCATAGTTGAAGGAACTGTTGAAATTCTACTCCATTATATGTTGTGCCGTTAGAAATGGTGGGGGGGGGGGGGGGGGGGGGGGGGTCTCAATTTTTATACATGTAAATACATAAAGTTTAGATGGCATTTTTAATTAAACATATCGTGAAACACGGATAATCAAATAAAAACAACGCCGTTTTACGACGATATTTCATTTCACTTAGAGATGTATATTTTAATGCAACCGCTCGGAGTTACATGTATACATGTATGTATTGACTCTTAACATGTATATGGATAGTCAACATGTACTTGAATTGATGTTTTTATGCTGTTAATTCTTTATTTTTTTTTTTGCAATTGTTAAATTTCTTTTCTTAATTACTACTTCAATTTTATTTAATCACATTCAAAATCCATTCAGTGTTTTCAACATTAGATATATAACTTTTATAGTTCAATTGAAACTTAGATACCTCATTTCTTAGATGGTTATTTTATGCGTAAAATAAGTAACACATCTATAGAAATGATATACAATTACATTATAATTATATCTGATAAAATACTATTAATAAAATGCTAATCAAATTTTTTTCAACATCATACAGTGTGAATTTCGTAAAGATTTACATTCAAAATATACAAAATGTGGATGCATCGGAATTCCTGTCATAGAAAATATCTTGAGCCTTAAATTTATAAAATCTTCCAGTTTATTACTTAGGTCTAATGTATTTCCGACATAAATAAACAAGTTTTGATCATTTACATTCAGAAACATACATAGAAACTTGATTTGAATAGACCCACTCTCAATTTTTCTTTAACTGACGGCCATTTTTTATTTCTAAATCACGTGACTTATATGATCGATGTTGAAAAACAAACTTCAAAATCATGAACTAGAATAATTATAGTTATTTTAAATCACATTTTAAAGTGATTTCATCGTAGGCCGAAAAATGACCTTATAGAGAATCAACCTTTACAGTAACAATTATCCATGTTCGAAATGTGCTGAAACATTGTGGGAATCTATGAATGAAAACGAGAACTATATTCTAACTTTCTATGTTGCACAGCTATACAATATAATTAGAAAATCATGCAAAAAGAATCAGGAAGAACATATAACTAAATGTCGAGTGACGGTATGCGAGAGCAAAAAGAACGTCGAAGCCCTTTTCAAGCTTATGGAAGATGGTCGTTGCAAAATTAAAGCCTTTGGAAAAGACACATGGAGAAAACTTGATGAACATGCTAAATCTTCGTGATAAAATGCCTAACTTGGATGAAAATACAAGGACGAACAAGAAGATAACGGCAGAAGTAGAATGGAGGAAGATAAACTTGTAAACCAAGATCTTAAGCGCATATTTTACAATCGTAAGTTTATTTAGGTATCTGTAAATAATTTTGTCAACTTGTCATAATACAATTGTGCTAACACTATCTTGATAATGTTGCTGATAAGAATATATCCGTATACAATCATTTAAAAACAAGTAACATACTGTAAAGCTGTGACTTTTTGACAAAACATAATTACATGTATTGAAAATCATCCACGCTGGAAATATTATTGCAACACAAAAATCATATGCCGACAATACTTGAGCACATTTTAAGGGATGTGAAATTATTAGATATATATTTCTTACTGGGGACTTCATCCTGATTTTAAACATGCCATAAATGTAAAATACAAGAAAAGAAGTGAAATTGTCTTTTTTCTAAACTAGTCTTTCCAATTGCCTTATAATCATTTACATTCTGTTGTTTATACTACCTGTTACCTCTTTGGGTTTCATTAACTATTTTTTAACATGGACCTTGGTATCACTACATTAAACAAATTCTTTTGTAAAGAGGAAGAGCCATCTTATGCATAAAATTGCCCTGTACTTATATAAATTATTTAACTATCACCCTCTTTCCCATTTCATATATCAAAATAAAGTAGACACTTGGTGCTTTTATTTTCTATAATAAAGTTTCGTTTTGAGAATCCAGAAATTGGAACACAGGTATGAGAAATTGCAATGTTCTTGAAATTTGCAGAAAACATGCGTATTTGACTACCTAAAGCAAAGAATTGAAAAATGGGCACAGCCCACGATTCAAAAAATAAAACATTTTTTTTTGATCTTCAGAAATAGAGCTTTCATTATGTATTTACATTTTTTGGATCAGAGGTTGTGCTCTATTTGAAATATTGAAAAAATGCTTCAACTTTAGGTCATTTTCAATGGAATTTACAGGATATGAGGAAAATGACGCATTTTATGACGTCAGAATGCATTGACTAGATGGAAAACTACGTCACAATTAATAGATATGTGGTCTCCAACACTCTATGTGATAAATACTGCATTTATAACCTAAACTGATCGGTTTTGATTTTTCAGAAATTCTTAGGGCCGAGTAAGGCCCAAAGTGGCTCTTGCTCTTTGTAAAGTATTTAAATTTCTTTTCGCAGATATACTTAACTGCATGTTCCTCATGGGCTTGGATGACGAAGAATCACATCTGGTTTATCGTATAAATAAAAACCAGGCTGGGAAGATTCAATACAAATTGTATTTTGGAAAAAATCTTGCGCAAAACACTTGAAAGGACATACGACAAAAAGAAAATGACTGTAAACATTTACACAAGTAGATCTCCGAGTCCGATGGACGCGAAATGGTTGCTCAAGTTTCTTAAAGAAAAGAGGCTAGCTGAGGTAACTATATATGTAGCGAATTTATATGGAATCAGGCGAAACTCCCGCAAAACAAAACCACACTACGAGAATTTTTCACAAGAAACAAGCACCAAAAATTCTGATGGTCTTAGAGAACTGATGGACCATAGACGCTTTGAACTGAAAGCTTTTGATGAAGGTACGTGGGAAGAATTAATGTACAATTTGAATATCGAGGGAGAAGATTTTCCTCAAGATTACAGGACAAAATTTGATGGTTACGATAGAAGTAGGAAACGAGAAGATGAGAGAATTAAAGAAGACCTTGAATGCATTTATGAAAAGGAAAAGTGAAGAGAAAATTAAAGAAACATTTGTTCTGTTTATAGAGTATGAAAGTGTTTAGTACCATAAAACTTGATCGAAAGGAACTCAAGAAGGAAATATCATCGGTTCAAATGAAGCAAAATTTGTGCAAAATCTTCTGCGTGAAAAGAAAAAAAAACTGTTGGTGTGGCCAGCAACTCGACATTTAGATATATTGACGACGTCTTGTAAATAAACAATGGTAATTTTTATTGTATGCAATATATCCCGGTAAGCTTGAGATAACAGATACCACAAAGTCTTACACATCTGTTTTATACTTAGATATTTTACTTGATAAAGACGTTAATGATTATCTAACAACTAAGCTATATGATAAACGTGATGAATTTTACTTTTCTATCGTCAACTTCCCTTACTTATGCAGCAATATACCTTCATCACCTGCATACGGAGTGTATATATCTCATTGATTCGATACGCAAGAGTATGCTCTACGTATGAAAAATTTCTAACACGAGATAAATTATTGACAAGCAAATTGATGAAACAAAAATATCAGCAGTCTCGTTTTAAGTCATCATTTCGTTAGTTCTATGGTCGATACAATGACCTTGTCAGCAAATACAATTTATCATTCAGTCACATGCTGACTGACGTTTTATACTAATTGTTAGTCCATTATTTATACACTGAATTGACGACGGATGTTTCCATTTTTTCCCTATCATGACAAGGAGCACACGGCGGGTGTGACCGGTCAGAAGGGGATGCTCACTCCTCCATGGCACCTGATCCAATTTCTGATGTTTCGGAGGTCCGTGTTTGCTCTGCTCCAATTTTTAATCATTTTATTGACTTTGATATTGAATAGTGTTTGTTATCTCTATACATATCCTTCTTCTAAAATATTCAAGAATATTGCATTTTCTCAAAACCTGTTTTCCAGTATTCAGATTCTTTAAAAAAAGAAATTCTATTCTAGGAAACGAAATCACCAAGTCTCTACTTTTTTGATATATGCAATGGTAAGGAGGGTGATCGTTTATCAATTGATATAAAGACAGGGCCATAGTTGGCATAAAGTGAACCTGGCTCTTTAGAAAATTAGATTTGTAAATATATACACATATAAAGTAGGATAACATATATAGGTTAGTATTTAATGTCCAAATGTTTAAAATTAATATGAAAAAGTGTACACTGAGTGTTATGTATATATACGAGGGGTTATCAAAAAATTCGTGGACTAGCGCCATAAAATTAAAACCGCTTAAGGTACATCTATGAATTTTGAAATATCTAGTTAGCATCATCTTTTCTATCAAAAGAATAAACCACAAATCATGAATTTTATTTTTTGATAAATTAGTAAGGTTTTTGTAAGCAATGGTATGTCCAGGCGGCGCAACCTCGAAAACAACGTTTTTTCGACCTATGTGTAACTGAGAAAAACTCATTTGACATGATTATTTGACATCCAATAATTCCGTTAATTCAGGTATGTGTCGGGACAAAATTGTTCTATAAAATATGAAATTTTCACTTCATTCTGGAAGTTCTATGAAATTTTATCGTAAATTTAAATGGAGTGTTCAAACAAATAAGGCCTTGAAAATGACGTCAAAAGGGGAGAGGATTTCCTTTTCGAACATTCTATAAAGTTTTGCCCCTGAAAAAATAGCATAGACCTAAAATATGTTAAAACTGGCTACAGCGAAATAAAATGCATCCAGAGTACTTGTCTTTTAATGTCAAAAAAGATTCAGAGACAAAAAGGATACACAGTTAATGTCGATTTGCAGTCAAGGTGGGAAAAATCAATCCCGTCAAAAATGACGTTGATCATGTGTTGTAGATATTGAACTCCCAAAAGCAAAATATTCCGGCACAATCAAGCGCGCATCTCTCCCAATGTATTAATCCATCTGGAATGTTATATTCATTGAAGGCCACTGTTCATGACATTGTAAAGTCATATAAACAAGGCGGGTTTAAGTCCTTGCTTAGCTTCAGGAAATCTCATCAAAAAAGTGTAAGAGGTATAAGAAGAGGACATTGAAAAAACAATGACGTTATCGAACGTCATGAAAATAAACGACGACAGCGCCGGGTGATCATATTATGTTGTTTTCATTTTATAATAATTTGGCAAGTAATGAACATATCAGGCTAAAATTTTCAACATTTCTTTAGTTTGTGTTGCTTTATGTTCCATATCAATTTTGAAAGCGCAGACTACATAGCACTAATTTTATAGCCTCAGTCCACGATCTTTTTGATAACCCCTCGTATACCGACTTTGGTAAAAAAAAAAAATACAGAGAGAGAAAAAGAAAGTCACCAATAAATCACCTACGTCAACAAGAAGTTAAGAAAAACGTATCAAAAATGTATAAGTTATATGAATATTTGTACATGCATTCTACTTATGTGTTGTAAGGAAATAGCTTTTATCTGTAAGAAATTTTCATTATTATCATGCTTTTTGATATTATTCGTATAATATTAAATGAAGGTAATCAGTATCATTATCTCATTTATGTATAGCAACTGTGATTATAGGCAAACCCCACGGTCTCAGATAGCAAATGAATGTATAGTTATATTCTTCAGCTTTTCCTGTATGATAAAAATTTAGTTTGTGCAGGTACATGTATTTGCATTACTTATTACATAATGACATTTTCATGATTCTCATGCTTTTTGATATCATTAGTATTATATGAAATGAAAGTAATCAGTATAGTCATCTGATTTATGTATAACAACGGTGATTGTGTGTAAATCCTAATATCACATTGCAAGCGTATGCATAGTTATGAACGTACTTAACGTCATCTTTATGGTAAAAATTAAGTCTCTGCAAATACATGTATTTGCATTATTGATTAAATAATCTTATTTAATTATATAAACAAGTTCTTCAAAACACAACTTATGTCATGTGATAAAGCTATGATCATTGTAGAGGAACGTGTATGCTCTGCTTTTAATTAGTATTGTTCAGATGGAATTTGGAACTTAAACACTCTTCGTTATCTATATTTCTTTATCTTACTGGCCTTGTTTTAATATTTATAGATGGATAGACCTTTAAATAACAAGTATTTTAGTGTATTATGATTTTTTTTCATCACATTTTACAATTTTTTTTTGTCATCATTAAGTAGGAAATGGTTTAAATAAACGCAATTCCCAATATAAAATGTATATATATTTCGAAATATTATTACGTTAAATAAATTGTATTTAAGATTGTTAAAATAATGGGCACTGTAATTTTTAGTATGTACGAGTCATTCATACTGTATGCTGAACTGCCACACCTAAGTTCAAGTAATGAATGTTTAATATTTGAAATGTTTGATTTGTTTAATCTTTTGTTTTTTTAAATGTGGTTTTAAAATTTAAAATTAATTTAATATATTCTCAAATATATCTCATACATTTTTTCGACGTTGTTGAGAATAAATAGAAAAAAACAATGTTGTGTAGAATAAACTTGGGAAATGAGATTATGAGAGTTTTGAATTTGCAAATATCTACAAATGTATTACACAACATGTATTCATCTAAGTTTATCATTTTAATGGACTCTTTTTGATCAGTTTTAATTTGCAAATTACTATATATATTCATTCAAATATATATTCATTCGAATATTGAGGAATAATCCTTAAAGTATCTTAAACAACCTTATATATTTTTAGATAAACAATATTATAAATATTCCAACTATTCACTTTTCATTTCTGAATATAGCTAATGTTAAAATATCAAAAAAAAAAATCAGTAAGTTAAATTGATGGATATATTGTTTTTATAACACTTAATCAGACTTAAATTGATCATGGGGGTTTTAGCACGTGATTCTTACAAGGGCAGTATATTGACAGTCATCTAACTCATTCTATCGAAAGTTGATTAAACATTTTATCAGCAATGTTTAAATTAGTAATCATACATGTATATAAAACGGGATCATTATCAAACAATGAAAGGGTTTTTCGGAAAAGGTGAGTTACTACATGTATGTCATCCGTACATTTGTTTGTAAGGCCAATTGATGTATTTAAAGAGGATTTAAAGAAAAATCCCTCTAACGTGTATATATCCTATTCTCAGACGACCATGTTTATAAATTGGAGTGAATATTTTACTGGTATTCTTCTTTATCACTTCCAAAGATTTGAAAAGAAAGTCATATAGAGTAGACCTCTGTTTAAAAATAAAAGGGAATATACATCATACGATTGTTTTTATTTCATATGTGGAAAAATTTTATTTCCTTCTTTTGCTTTCCTCGCCTGCTTCTTCATGTTTGCACGTTCTATTGACTATAGACAATAAAGACCCCCTAAAACCTAAATTGTATGACAAAAGGGTGACCTGAGCTTTCATTTCTTTATAATGTTTACGTCTACAAACTTACTGAGTATTTGATACCAAAGTTTAAATGGAAGCAGGTTACTGACAGATACCTATTAGTTGATGTTACAGGCGTTTCAACAACCTTGTTAAAATTCAGTATTTTGTAAATCTAATGGTTGTATCAATGACCCTGTCAAGGAAAATATCATATCACTGGATCAAATGTTTGGCCTTTGTTTTTGTGCGAAATTTAACAACGAATCAAATGATGACTTTAACCCCTTCCCTGCAGTCATGTCTATACCATTTCCTATTTTAACGCAAAATCACGCATATACCGTTTCCCCGAAATCATGCATTTTTCAAGCTCTTTTAAATGTGCATTTAATCTTCAAATTTTATGCAAATCCCCTGTATTTCAGACTTTGGAGAATCTAATATAATAAAGTACATGTAAGACAAGTTATAATCTAATTAAATATTACGTAATAATTAGTTACACCAAATTTTAGAGAAAATTGTACTGCGTTATAAAGTGCGTACGGGGACAAGAAAATGTCATATTTCTATGACGTTAACATTAGGTGTGTGGTGCATCACACTTCAGTAAGTTCTAGGAGTTATATGTCACAGAGATACTCTTTATATTATATCTATCGTTTCTTCAATCCTTTGACAGCAGTTCGCGTCGTTCACTTAGTTCTGATAATGAAAAATACGGTTTGAATACTTGCTAAAAATAAGTTTTGTTGTTTCTTAGATTTGCAAAAATAGAAAAGCTTTCATATCGATTGCCCTTTGACATCCAACCACACCATATAAAATATCAAAAGACTCTGCAATGGCAACAGGAGGATGTAAGTTTATTTTAAATGTAAAAAATTGAATGAAACTCTTCTTTCATCAATTTAAATATTATATATGATTTCACATGAAATTATTCAATAATATATGACTTGTGTCCGAAATGAATCGATCCCCTGGATGCTTTTTTAAAAATGTAATTATTTATTCAATAAATATTTGTAAATCTTATTGATTTCTAGATACCCTTTTTTTTAATATTAATGGTCTGTTATTCTAATTTCTCTTTAGGGTGTCATCGTATAGGATCCTGTGTTGCAACTACTATTGAAATAACGACCACTATTGAAATAATTATATCAATAGTGGTTGAGAGTGCATTTCAATAGCAAACATAGTTAGTAACCACTATTGAAATACGACCACTATTGAAATAATTATATCAATAGTGGTTGAGAATGCATTTCAATAGCAAACATAGTTAGTAACCACTATTTAAATACAACCACTATTGAAATAATTATATCAATAGTGGTTGAGAATGCATTTCAATAGCAAACATAATTAGTAACCACTATTTAAATACAACCACTATTGAAATAATTATATCAGTAGTGGTTGAGAATGCATTTCAATAGCAAACATAGTTAGTAACCACTATTGAAATACAACCACTATGGAAATAATTATATTAATAATGGTCGAGAGTGCATTTCGATAGCAAACGTAGCTATTATCCACTATTGAAATACGACCACTATTGAAATAATTATTTCAATAGTGGGTGAGAGTGTATTTCAATAACAAACATTGGTAATAACCAGCATTGAAAGACGGCCACTATTGAAATAATTATATCAGAAAAAGTTTCACCGCGTAATTTTAAATTTTGTATCCAAACTTTCACAAAAATTGGATTTGGAATGAAAAATATATAGATTGATAAATAAAGTGTACAAATTAATAAGGATGGTTTTAGTGAGGCAGAATTTTGAACATCACAGAAGGTTTACAATTTCTTTATATTCTAGGAATTTATTATTTGAATCATTTTCAATGAAATCAGACCAAAAAATATATACCAATCCAGGCATTCATATTTTGTTTGTATCATCTGTCCTTAAATGAAGATTTAGATAGTTAGTGAAATTATAATTTCAAAAATGATTTGAATAACTATTTTAATTGTTGCTGAAAATGCTTCAAAACTAAAACCATCATTTTATCCACATTGAAATCTTTATTTCAGAAGTGAAAATTATTTTAATAGTGGTTGCAACTTATGTTTGTTATTGAAATGAATCTCACCCACTATTGAAATAATTATTTCAATAGTGGTCGTATTTCCATAGTGGTTACTAACTATGTTTGCTATTGAAATGCATTCTCAACCACTATTGATATAATTATTTCAATAGTGGTCGTATTTCAATAGTGGTTAATAACTATGTTTGCTATTGAAATGCACTCTCAACCACTATTGATATAATTATTTCAACAGTGGTTGTATTTCAATAGTGGTTACTACCTATGTTTGCTATTGAAATGCACTCTGAACCACTATTGATATAATTATTTCAATAATGGTTGTATTTCAATAGTGGTTACTAACTATGTTTGCTATTGAAATGCACTCTCAACCACTATTGATATAATTATTTCAATAGTGATTGCAACATGTTTGTGAAAAGGGCCAACAAAATGTGGCCATTTCAGTAAATACTTCTTTATGAAATTTCAATGAAATATCGATTTGCCTCACCAGGAAAGACATATTTGAATGCCATTAAACAAACATACATGCTTTGATCAAATAAGCTCATTTTACATGCATGGTTAATTTTTTTTTTTTAAATTAAACTTGATCTAAGGTTTGTCACTATTAAGGTACACAGAAAATTTCAAATAAATTATATTTAGTGCAACACGATCCCGATCATAAATCCAAATATCCAATAATTCCGTCAAAAATCAATTGCAATAAATAGGAAAGAAATGCAAATTTGATCTGTAATTAATCAAGATACACTCTTACATACCCCAAAAACACCCCAATATCTGCAAGCTTTTAGAAAAAAATGTGCTAAAAACCAAGTGGGACAGACTGAAATACAGACATACGCACGGAAGAATAGATTCTGAGTAGATGAACGGCTTAATTCAGAAGAAACCTATAGACCCTCTGGTTTTTCCAGTAGGAGACAAAAATTGATTTAAATGTCATTCGTTGGCTGAAATATTTTATTTATTTATTTATTTTTTGCAAATTTGCATGTAACAAGGACTCCACATTTGACATCTGTGCAAGAAAATTACGTCGCAAGACTCAAATTATTGCAATCCTACGGTGAATAATAAAAAAAAAATATTTTCACCACCTCTTGTGACTTGCAAAAGTCTTGCACATGCACATAAAATAATAAAATATAAAAGATACGCTGAATCTGATTTCCAGTATCTTTTAAATAAAATTTTGATTCCCACCAAATATTTTATACGCTAGATATAATAGGTTAACAATATTATGATATCACAAAATTTCTAATAAATGACCCAGAGATTTGAGTTTTACTTCTCACTGCTTCTTCAAAAGGTCAATTTGAGCCTTAAAGAGAGCATATTCTACAATACGTTTAAAGGTAAAATTATCTGTGTGTAAACATAATTTCAATTTGAACTATTGGTTTGAATGTAGTATAAAATTACACATATACCTACTTTCTGAAAAATGTATAGCAGTGAAAGCAAATTCGTATTAATAGGTAATCGGCTCATCATATTAAAGATTATTTACTTTGGATATTTACCGTCCTCAGGGCCATATCTGCATCCAGCAAAAGCTCCACACCAAGGGCTTCAACTATCAGATCCTCTGCCATTGTTTCAAACATTTGGTCGCAACCCACAGCAGATGGGAGAAGGTAATAAAATCATACTTTTGCTATCTATACATGACTTTGGCTTGCATGAAAAACATTCAAGTAAACAAAATAATTTACATGGTAAATTCATTGAACTCTACCCCTGCCACCATGTGAGGGTCAAGGAAATGCTACATCCAAAAAAGATATTGTCCTTAAAAGGGCTGGGACATAATAACTATTAGATGCTATCAGTTAAGTGTACTTCATTGAAAACTGGACTGATACAATGCACATATTTGCATCTATTCTTGTGGGTGCACACCCCTCTAAGTCTGTTGAATCATTAAAATATATACACAAAATGTATGATAAGGGCATCGGGAGGGGGCGTCGACGAAAGTTTGGTTTCAGTATGATGCCTTGTTTGAACTTTGCAAGGCCACCAACCTTACCAGCTTCTGGAGTGACTGTTGATTCAGATTTGAGGCTACTCTATATGTCTCAGAAGGTTACGACCCATTTCATTACACACTAACACATTAGCGTATAAATGTTTTCACTATAACTTTAAGAGGTACTTTGTAAAGTTTCAATGCCAGTGCTCCCAAATCCTAATTCGCTGTGCTAGTCTTCCCCACTTTATAGCAGCATTCAAAACAATGAATCTACATACACATTTCATGCACAAAGACTTCCTAAATTACTCGGTTCTGAACAAACCGTGATTTCAACTTTTACATGCCATCCAAGTTACATTAATGGTTCCAATATCAACCGTAGCAATGGCGACGCACAACAATACCAGTCCCAAAGAATAAGCGGTGGGTTCGACCAGTCACCATCTTTTATATTTGCCGTAATATTTCAAATATAATATATCACAAGATGCATATGAATAAATTTGATTAACACAGAATTATTTATTTGATAATGTTAAATTAATCAAGTTTATTTTATTGAGATCTAAAACATAAATCATAGGGGGTGTCGTCGCGTCAAAACTTAATTGAACAATTTTAAGAATAATTTTTAATATGAAAAACATTACATATTGAAAAGTATCCAAAGCACAACTAATCGCCCAATAATTTCAAAAGACAAAATTTACGCCCTTTTCTTATCTTACTGTGAAAATTTAATGACGTCATTACTATTTCAAATTATAAACATTGCGTTTGACTGTGTAACATTCAAAAATTTTTACTTCAAAACAGAGAAAGTTACGATAATAAATGGAACTCATAATGAAAAAAAATGTAAATAAGATTCATGTTTCGTACGGTTTCAGCGATTTTTGGGAGGGTAATGGATCATTGAATTATCAGCAGAGGTCAGGAATTACAAAAAACGCACGAATCCGAAAAGGAATGCGTTTATCTGTTATGTAAAGCGATATGAACACTTTGTCTTATTGTATTGTTCTAAGTATTTTGACAGAGGACTTACATGTAATAATGAAAAAAAGTGAGTTTACGATACATCTGAAATCTGGAAAAAAAATTATTTAAATGTGAATTTGTTTGTTAATCTGAAATATCTTTATTAGAGAAACGTTTAAATGCATTGCGGCGCGTATCCATTATATGACGTTACTTAGATACGATGACTACATGTACCATAATCGCAATTTATATAAAATCCTGTGTGTTTAAATGTATAAATAATGTTGAATTGAAAAATTTTACGTCTGATTCTAAAGAAATGAAGCTTCCATCATTTTTTGCAGCCCGGAGGTCATATACATGTACATGTAAGTCACATGTACTTGTGGAGAGGACCCCCCCACCCCGATATTTAACTCCGGTGCTTGTTGGACATTTTTTTTCGCAAATTATATTCATTGAACTTGCTTTATCATGAGTTCAAAAGGAAAAAAATCGTAAAAATTTTGTAAAAATAAAAACTCCACCAAAAAATACAAACTATACATTGTGAAAGAGGAAGATATGTCACTCCGTTGTACTCCCACTGGTTTAATACATGTATTTATTTTATTTTAACCTAAAATGTCGATTCACACTGTGTCTATATATTTCTGTCTTAGTCCAACGAAAAAAAAACGACAGGTCCTTGTTTTTTTAAGCTGATTGCATAAAAACGTACGTTACACAGTTTGTACTTCAAATTCATTAAGTCAAATATAAGTTGGTGATAGGTGATCCATATGTGTGATTTTAATTTATATTTTATGCAGCCAACGGTTATTTAAGGAAAAAAGTTTTAAAAATATCGTTTTTTAAAATTTTCATCCGATGAAAAGCTTTCCGTAAATCTTCTCCACCATACCCGTCTCGTGATCGGGAAGCCCGGGCTCGATTCTCTTTTGCTGCGCCGCCTCAAACCTGAGACGTAAACATAGATAGTAACTGTTCCTTCGCCAAGCGCTCGGCACTGTATGTGAATGTCACGGGGTTTTCGGATATCACCTTAAAAGCGTAGGTATCACCGTATCACAATAGGCGTTGGTACGATAAAGAACCCTCACTGCTCAATAGCCCTGGATGCCGTATTTACGTCTAAAGAACTTTATTCGGTAATAACCAATATTTGCCCCCCCCCCCCCAATCAATTTATGAAGGAGATATATTTATTAGGTTCTTAAACAGGGGGATATATGCTGACTTCAAAACACTGAATATTTTCTTAAGCAATGACGTCATATGTTTGAAATGACGAAAATGACGTAAATTAAAAAGTTTTATGATTTCTTCAGAAAAGTGTATATATTACATCGATATTTTAAGTAAAAGTCACCTTGCCCAGGTCTGATCAGGCTCAATATTTTGATATAATGTGTAGAATGATATCAATGAAATATGTAAATATCGTTTCTGAGTAAAATTGCGCTCTATAAATTTGAAAGCTAAAATTGTTGAATTTTTGTCCATTTTGTCCTCTTTCAAAAAAGTGATATAAAATCGGACTAGTTTGTGACGTCATAAAAACAAAAATAGTCAATAAACTACTTTGAAACTATAATATATGTTCTGTTAATTTATATTTCTCATAAAATTTATAGAATTCAGCACTGTGCCACATTTAAAGAATTTTTCAAAATTTGACTTTTGTGGGGGCAAAGATATCGATATGCAACATACCGCATATAGTTCTTTGAATTCCTTCACCGGCAAACTATGGCGTTTCAGTATGAGTGAAAAATTCTCAAGGGGGCGTTAAACAACAAACAATCAATCAATCTCCACCGCAGTCTCAATCATTCAGAGGCATGTCTTTGTTAACAAATCCAAGCGGTTTGATGATAAAGAGAGTTTCTATTGTTTACTTCATTTTTCCTCAGGCGACAATTTCTTACTATATCAATGCTTTTTTGTTGATGAGCATAAATATAATATTCTTGTTTTACGTCGACTAGTAGCCATTGTGTCGAATTTGTGACATTACTTTTGGATCAACAATCTTACATTAGAGCTAAGAAAAAAAATGCATAAAAAAAGTCAACGCATATTCCGTTCTCATATTATGTAATTTTATTGTTCGTATCGTTCGTCATTTTTAGTGTTTTAAGTATATCATGTATATATAAAAGCTAGACTTATGAAATGAAATCCTCTGTATGACGTCCTTTTCATGTTCATAATTTGATTGTTTCTTTTTGTTTTTGTTTTTTTTTTTTTTTAGAAATGAAAGTGTTCACTAACCTATTCAGAACAGAACTCAATCACGCAGGGCACTGGGAATGCGCTAAAACAACTTACTTAATCTACATTACTAACGATGGCATATCAACAACAATACGAAACTTTAATGGGAAACATGCAGAGATAACACTGATTGAACGGCTGACGGAACGATATGTAAAGAAGACAGAGATACCAATGCATGTTGACGTTTACATAAACAATAGTCCGTGCAAAGAATGTGCCTCTGCTCTTATTGATTACCTTGGAAAATGCCGGCAGTCTTACATAAATATTTACTTTGCCAACCTTTACAATATTCGGCGAAAGTCCTGCATCGAAAAAACAGAAAACCATGTGCAGTTAGTAGATAAGGCTGACAGTATGGAAAATTCTAACGGGTTAAGGATGTTGTTGGACCATAAACGCTGCACGCTACAGCCTTTCAACAAAGAGGCATGGAAACATTTGCTTATGGCTCATGGCTTTATAGAAAATCCTCAAGTATTTGATCAGATGTACATATACCATGCAAGGAAAGAAGGCGACGATAGAAGTCGAGCAGAAGAAGACGTCCTTCTAGAATACGACCTGGAATACATTGAAAAGGAAGAGGTTTTATCTATATACATATTTATATATTATATACTGTTTTATGTCTGTGCATCATTGTTTCGAATTTATATTTTAGAAAAATGGAAGACTCGTTTCTCTCTTATAAATTTCTCAACCTCAAATATTTGAAATACATTACATTTGCATATAAGTTGTATTTTTTTTTAAAACAACTTATTAAATACAGCGAAATATGTTGTAATGTTTTATTTTTTTTCTAGCATTTGCTAAAAATTATGTATTTCAATGTATTAACCATAACAAACATAATAATCAAAGACCTGATGTATATTAAAACAAAAACTTCATTTAAATTTAATGTTTTATTCCACTTTGCAGGTATTGTCTACGTCGGACTACATAACAATGGGCAGCCGGCAATACTGCATACCCCAAACATAAATAAACAATTTAGTTGCGTCTCTTTGACAGGAAAAGAAGCAAGCTGGGCTTACCACCTCAATCATGCTACGGAAATATTTCAATACAAATCATCTTTAAGTATATTACATATTTTCATTAGATTTACTCTGTATAAGATATTCTTTTCAAAGTGAACATCGCATATATCAGCATCAAACCACAGCAATTCAAGAATATATACAGTTCAATGGTAAAATTAAAGTTGACGAAATATTAAGAGCCCTGTAAATCATCCATTCCTATAGGGAAGCGTAGTTTCTTGAATGAATTTCCTTAGTCGTCAGTTAATTTAAATTGAATTATTGTTGATATTTGTTGATACGGGAAAGGTCCTTATAAGACTTAAACTATAAAAACAAGTGAACATACCAAAAAACTTTTTGAAAAAATTTAAGAATCTCTCATGATAAAAAATTGCATTAATGCACACACAATCGCTTCCAAAACTGAAATGAGGAATTTATAAATAAAGTGTTACAGTAAAGTTACTGTACCTGATTGTTTTAAATTTAATTTAAGATGATAAAAAACGTTTTATTTACTGAAAACAATTAATGTATTAATACCATTAGGCATTCAAAAGTGAATGACAATAAATGTGTTATCATTAAACCACCACTCAATTCATTTACAGTTGATATCAGAGAAGTTCATGATCATAAACAGTCGAAACGGCGTCGAAATTGCACTAATAACCTTTATAGTCTTAACTGAACCTGTGTGCCAACACCGAATAATTTATCTGACATATGCTTGATCTCATCTTATTTAATCTTAACCCATTTTATATACCGAAAAGGAAAATAATTGCTAGCCTTGCTAGAAATTAAGTGTATTATAAAGAAGAGGAATCATAAGTGCTGAACATTACTATTCTTTTTAGTATTGTCCTGATATAGGCCAAAGTTGTCCGCCTTGTCAACCCACTTTTAAGAAGTGGTATCCTATAAGATGAGGATGCTGTTTGCTCAAATTTGACTATTTTATAGAGCTTGCGTACAACATACAATAAAAAAATGGGGTGTCCATGCCCCAATTTAATACAATCGCCCATTGTTATACTTCTATCCTTCTGATAATCTATGTCTCGTACATTCATTTCTAGCTACATTTGGTTTCATGATTGCATGCGCACAACCGTAATTATGCTCTATAAGTTAACACATGTACATATCTTCTATTTTTTATATTTTATACATTTAATACATTATTGTAATATAACATTTTAAGCACACCAACTTGCTCTATTTTTGTTTTATTTTACATAATTTTATTTCACATTTGATAATTGTCAACAGTAAAAGTATTTGTTTTCCCCAGTTTCATAAAAGAAAGTTCTACAAATTTTAACCTATACATGATACTCAGGGCCGGTGAAGGGTTTCAAATTAAGATCGTGACTAAACACCCGGGAACTTTGAGCTGAGAGGGATCTTTATCGCGCCAACGCAACACGGGGTTTTAATTGTTTCGGTCTAATCCGAAGGACCAGCTATTTTCACCTTAATGTGCAGAGCGCTGGGAGAAGGAATACTTGTTATCAAATTTTTATAGTGTTTGGTCAGTCGTCACTTTAGCATACAAATACTTTACGTATCAGAGATGTGTTATGTACAGCATTGGATTTCAGTTCTTTCATCACAAGCCATATAATATTTCATGAGGAGATTTACTGATGCCCACTCCTCCATGCCACCTGGTACCACGCAGCACTGTTAAGGCCTACTGTGAGAAATCAACGGAAAATATACGTGCAGAAAGAGGGATTTTTTTAAAAATTGAATTTATTTTAATTAAGCTGTTTTATTATCGAAGAACTTGAATACTTATGGAAATAGCATAGTATTACCCACTCTGTACTGTATAAAGTTTGGTCTCATCGATGGACAGTCACGTGATAAAAGCATAGTATGTGTACTGAATGTAGGTCATTAACAAATTTCAATATCGCAAGGGCATACCCTAGTTGAAATAAAAAAAAATTCAAGCTAATAATTGTTTCTGCAGACTTTGTAGTTTCTGAAAAGTGCTGTTGCTTTGAATAGAATTCGTGTTTTAATGGTTAAATTTTCAGGTAAATAAGCCAATGTCGAAAATTGTTTGACTTTTACCAAATATTTTGTGTACTTATCAAATCCCGCCTTCGATTTAAAGAAAGCAGCAGCACTTTTCAAGTTAAGAAAAATATCCTATATCTATATTAAAAAAAATGGTTAAGATCTATTTAGTGTATGCCCTTGCGAAAGTGCGATTTTATGAAGCATCTCGATGTGTAATATACGTAACCTGTTCATAAAAACACGACATAATTAATAAAATACATTATCTTGATAGTTAATGAATAATCGCACTAAACAAAGGATATACATTGATATTAATCGACTATTTAAAACCTGTAAATAATATTCCGTTTAATAATAAAACGCATTTTTCATTGTTAAAAAATCCCTCAATGTGCCTCTCATAGTACATGAAATACGTCATTTTTACCAAAATGACGCAAAATGACATGTTTACAAGTTCATCGCGATGAGTGCTTTGTTTATAACCAGCTACATGGGATTTAACTAGCAAGTTTTTTAAATGCATTGATAAGTTTTATTGTTGTTTATTATGCTAATACAGTTAACAGTTGCAAATTATTTCATTTTCATGTATTATGAGAAATACATAAAAGTCAATTTTTTTGTGTGACGTCACAGTAAACTTTTCCCGTATAAATTAGGCTCCGCCCCCTTTTTCAAGCCTTAACAATGCTGCGCACCTCTGATGTTTCGGAGGTCCGTGCTTGCTCTGCTCCTATTTTGTATTGTTTTATGGACTTTGATATTGAATACTGTTCGTATTCTCCATAAACTTCATCACATAACGTGTATAAAAGCATTTGATATTTCTACAGCTTTTTCAAAAAAGGAAAAAAAAATGCAAAATTAAATTTCATCACAAGATTCACATCAAGTGTTCCATTGTCCCTACAACTCGTTCAAGAACTCCAAAAACATTGTAGTAAAATTTCAAGCTAAATGTTGAGAGAGCTGTTCAATAAGAAATGTCCTGAGCTCCAACATAGAAGTCATATGACATCAAGCTTTACTTTCTATCATGATTTAATCTTTAATAAATATATAACAGTTCATGTGACGACTTTTAATCACGTAGTTTTATTGCGAGAAGCTGGAAAACAAGGGTTATTCGAAACATTAAAAATGAATGGTTAAGAATCAGTTAACTAGAGTGAAATTAAACGTGTCATTAAAACTGCTGTAAAACTCGTTAAGAATCCCAAAGAAATTTTCACTGAAATATGAAATATTTACAGAAACAAATGTTTCTGTTTTATATACACATGAGCAGGTGAATTTCCACGAACAAAAATTATATATGGTCATCAAAAGAGGGTACCGTCCTTGGCGACAAGGATTTACAACAATCAATGTTCTGTTTGACAAAATTCAACAAATTATCACTGATGATGTTCATTGACTTTTAGACACATAACAAAATTGATAGGCTTCAGTTGGTGGTAGTTTACACTGTTTTAAAGAAATATTTCACTGTAAAAAATTCTTAGTACTCGATGGTCACCCTATGTTTTGAAAAATGAATGAAAACCACAGCGTGTAAGAATATCTATTTAATTATTTTAAAAAAATCAAAAATTGTAGTTAACCACCTATGTCTGAAATTCAAACAATAATGGAACTTGAATTCAATGCTTTAAACTCTGAAAACAAATTTACAATTTACAATTTACAAATATGCATTTGACAAAAACGGCCAAGGACTGACAAGAGGAAAAAATTGCAAAAACACAAAACAAGAGGCCCACTGGCCACATCGCTCACCTGGGCACTGTAGCTTGAAAAAAAGCAGAAATCAGTTAATTATTAAAGTTCAAACCCAAAAGTGGTCCCAACCAATCCTTGACTCTTTACAACTTACAGAATTGCTATGCAACATACATTGAATCCTCGCGTCATAGAAATATTACTTTATCATTTCCCCGCAAGCACTTTATAGCGGGGTACAAATTTCTCTAAAGTTTAGGGTAAATAATATTTTGAAATAATATTTTAATTAGAAAATAAATTTTCTTATTTAATGAGATTCAAGCAAGTATAAAATAGTTGTAATTTGGCAATAAATTGAAGATTACATGAACTTTTTAAAGTGCGTGAAAATGCGTGATTGCGGGGAAACGGTAAATGCGTGATTTTGCGTTAGAAATAGGAAATGGTATATGCGTTAAAATGCGTGACTGCGGGGAAGGGTGTTAAAGTGGGGAGGGTATGGATTGAACAAACTTGAATATACATTAACTACGGATGCTTGCATATTTCTTAAACTATCTGTGGCTTTATTGCCCTTTACATTTGAACTTACATTATGCCCCCGCCATACTCCCAGGGGTCATGATTTGATCAAACTTGAATCTACACTACCTAAGGATTCTCACATATAAATATGACTAATCATGGCTTTGCTATTACTGAAAAGATTTTTCAAGAATTTCCCTATAAATTTCTTTGTAAACTTTGATCCGCCATTGAAGCTTCGCCCTACCCCTGGGCGTCATGATTTGAACAAAGCTGAATCTACACTACCTGAGGATGCTTCCATATAAATATGATCATTCATGTCTTTGTTATTATTGAGAAGACGATTTTTAAAGAATTTCCCTATATATCTATGTAAAACTTTAATCGGCCATTGTGGCCCCGCCCTACGTCGGGGGTCATAATTTGAACAAACTTGAAGCTACACTTCCTGAGGATGCTTTCATATATGTTTCATTTTTCCTGGCACAGTGGTTCTTGAGAAGAAGATTTTTTAAGAATTTACCTATATATTTCTATGTAAAAATTTGATCGGTCATTGTGACCCCGTCCTATCCCCGGGGGTTATAATTTAACAATCTTGAATCTACACAATCTGAGGATGCTTCTATATAAGTTTCACCTTTCGTGGCACAGTGGTTCTTGAGAAGAAGATTACCAGCATTATTTCGCAATTGACAATGCAATATCCCAGATAGCAGAATGTTATTGGACCTTTGTTGGGCCAACAATGCTCCTTATGTTGGGCCACCGTTTGCATTCAACATTGGGCCATCGGTAATTTGCTCATCGGCCCTTAATCAAACCAACTTGTTGGCTCATTATTGGGCCAATGCAACAGTTAATATTGGGCCACTGTTGGGCCGATGTATTATTTCAATATTGGGCAAACGTCATTTTTGTACAATTGGGCCATTGTAAGCTATTAATGTTGGGCCAACGGTAATTTGCTCATCGGCCCTTAATCAAACCAACTTGTTGGCTTTTTGTTGGGCCAATGTATCAGTTAATATTAGGCCACTGTTGGGCCAATGTATTTTTTTCAATGTTGGGCAAACATCATTTTTGTACAGTTGGGCCATTGTAAGCAATTAATGTTGGGCCAACGGTAATTTGCTCATCGGCCCTTAAACAAACCAACTTGTTGGCTTTTTGTTGGGCCAATGTAACAGTTAATATTAGGCCACTGTTGGGCCAATGTATTTTTTTCAATGTTGGGCAAACGTCATTTTTGTACAGTTGGGCCATTGTTAGCAATTAATGTTGGGCCAACGGTAATTTGCTCATCGGCCCTTAATCAGACCAACTTGTTTGCTTATTGTTGTACCAACGAACGGATATTATTGAGCCATTGTTGGGCCACTTATTCTTTCAATATTAGGAAAACATCAATTTTAGGCCAACGTTGGTTTGTATCTTATTGGCTCTCCATCATGACAACTCATTTGCTCTTGATTGCTGGCCATTTGTCCTCAAAATTGACAAACAAATATATACAATAAGGTTGTACTAGTTTGGTAGTACAGTTTAATGGTAAAAGTCCTTTAATACTATCTATATATGCTATATATGCTAGATTATTAGTTTAATACATATTCTCAATACTAGTATCTCATAGAATTGCCATCAACAAGCATTGCATTGTAAGTAGCTCTACATTAATTAAAAAACTGATGAAAAAGAAATCAAAATATAAAATTAAATTACAACATACTATAATTTTATTGCTCAGTGCATGAAGAAAACGTTTAAGAACTAAAAGTTGGTGCTCACTTCAAGCGATACATGTAGGGTTACATGACTGTATACTCCCTCTCTGCTGTAAATTGATGCAAAAGTTAAGTAAATTACAAGTATCAATAAGCACGTCTAACAAATAATCCAAACCCTCATGTTCTTAAAATAATACTAAAATGAATCCCGTCATTTTGATTACTTACACAAAAATGTTTCTGGCATCTGCATCGTGTTTGTAACCGACAAAAAGACACAGAAAAGGGTAGAAATACAGGTATGTCACACTATATTACAGAAAAAAAGTTAGGCACTGCCACTTTCCATCTGATCCCTCTCCTAAGTCTTCTCTTCTCTCTCCCGAGTCTCCTCCTCCCCCTTCTTTTCTTCTCTGTCTGTTTCTCCCTCCCCCATATCCCTGTCCATGGCATACCTTAGCTATTCTTTGATTGTGTTCTCAATGTCTTTTTAGAATCTCCAGTAGCACTAAAATTGTAGTATTTGGTACTTAATACATTTGTTACTTTTTCAGTAAAAAGTAAACATACGATTAAATTTATAAGTATATCACTATATGTTTAAGCTGTCAATTAAGGAATAACTTTCTTTTTTATTTCATGGTGTGATTAAGTGATAAGCTTGCGTGATGAAGGCATTTATGCATAAAATTTCTACGCTTGATCATCATCATCACAACGATTTTGATTCAATGTTGCCCCATATAAAATTCATGTATTGAAAATTTGTCGTTACACTGAACAAATTTTAAATGAAAGAACACAATTTATGTTTAGTACTGATTTAATTTTGTTTTAACTTCAACAAGTTCAACATTTTCAAAATGTTTGATCATGTACTTGACGTTAAGTGTATATAAGTAAATTAAGTGGTAGACTTCTGAAATGCATTCTACTAGACACAAATTTCAATCTAAATAAGGGGCAAATTATTCATTGTTTAAACCGTATCAAAACACGTTTGTTATTTTATACTTTCATTTGTTTTTCTTGTATAGAAACAAAAACATTTAATCACTGATAATTTATTTTGTTTTGATAAATTATAAGAATTTTAAATTTATTTTAGCTACCTTGTATTTTCAAGTAGGATTGGTTGTAGATTTATTTCTGATTGTAGAGACAATCAGATTTGTTAATATACAGATTTGTAACAATTAAATGTTTATACACATTGGCCCAATGTTGGTCCAATATATTGGGCCAACATTGGGCCAAGGAAGAAAATGACACTGGACCAACGTCATTTGCCAACATCGGCCCAATGTTCTTGTTGACGTTTCGCCAACAATGTCGCATTCATTGGGCCGATGTTGGTGCAACGTTAGGCCAATATCTGTAGAAAAAACACTCTACATTGGGTCAACGTTGGCCCAACATATTGGGCTAACATTGGGCCGATAAGCAAACTTAAATTGGGTCAATGTCATTTGCCAACATTGGCCCGATGTAACCAATTACATTGGCCCAACATTGGCCCAATGTTAGCATTCTATCTGGGGTACAGTGTTGACTCAACAGCACCTGGCCTCTGCACTTCCCCGTGTCTGATTTACACAGATTTGTACATAATATCGTTTAAAAACTAAACGTTAATTCAGCTGTGTCGAGGCAAACATATTATAAATACTTACAAAGTGGTTGCAGATATATGCAAGGTATCAGTCTCATTTCGCTCGCTCGTGTCAGATAAAAAATGGCGCGGATATTACAAGTAGCCCGGTTGTTGTCTACCCATGATGCTCAGTCAGATTCATGGTATATTGGGCCAACGTAGGGCCGATGCCAATCCCCAAACAAACATTTTCATGATAATAGTTTTATGATATCATGTCAACAGTTAGCCCAACATTAGCGCACCATTATACATAACCAGCTATCAATATTCCATGTTGGGCCATCGTTGGCCCAATCAAGGTAACCCAACAGAAAAGAAACATAATGTAAGATTTGGCAAACGATGTTCTGCTATCTGGGAATTATTACAAATAAATAAGCATAAACACAATTTCAAAGAATAGAATAAAACACTCTTTGGTGCTGTGATCACTTAAGTGCAAATATATAAATTAAAATTTTGAAAATATATCTAAACAAAAGCAGGCATCCAATGATAAGCATGGACAAAGAAAGTCTTCTTAATTATTTCAGAATGTGCCAATGTTGTCCAAACGTAAAGCTCAGAAGCTAATTATAAAATTAACACCATCAATTAGCTGGCAGTATAATAATTGGACCAACGTTGGCCCAATATAAATATCTCATCTTTAAAACACCTAAACAAAATAACACTCTTGTGTATTACTAATATTGTGCCAACATTGGGCCAACATAATACTACCAACTTGATAAGACATTTTCTTTAAGGGTGTATTACAAATATTGTGCCAACATTGGGTCAACATAATACTACCAACTTCATAAGACACTTTCTTTAAGGGTGTATTACAAATATTGTGCCAATATTGGGCCAACAAAATACTACCAAGTTGATAAGACATTTTCTTTAAGGGTGTATTACTAACATTGGTCCAACGTTGGGCCAACATATTACTACCAACTTGATAAGACACATTCTTTAAGGATGTATTACAAACAACAGGCCAACGTTGGGCCAACATATTACTACCAACTTTATAAAACACATTCTTTAAGGGTGAATGACAAACAATGGGCGAACGTTGCGCCAACATTTTACTACCAACTTGATAAGACACATTCTTTTAGGGTGTATTATAAACAATGGGCTAACGTTTGGCCAACATACTACTACCAACTTGATGGAACACATTCATAAACGGTGTATTACAAACAATGGGCCAACGTTGGGTCAACATATTACTACCAACTTGATAGGACACGTTCTTTAAGGGCGTATAACTAACAATGGGCCAACATTGGGCCAACATATTACTACCAACTTGATAAGACACATTCCTTAAGGGTGTATTACACACATCGGGCCAACGATGCCCCAACATACTACTACCAACTTGTATATACACTTTTCTTTAAGGGTGTATTTTAAACATTGGTCCAACGTTGGGCCAACATATTACTACCAACCTGATAAGACACATTCTTTAAGGATGTATTACAAACAATGGGCCAACGTTGGGCCAACATAATACTACCAACTTAATGGGACACGTTCTCTAAGGGTGTATTACAAACAATGGGCCAACGTTGGGCCAACATATTACTACCAACTTTATAAAACACATTCTTAAAGGGTGTATAACAAACAATGGGCCAACGTTGGGCCAACATACTACTACCAACTTGTAAATACACTTTTCTTTAAGGGTGTATTATAAACATTGGTCCAACGTTGGACCAACACCAGGATCCATCCTTCCTTGGAAACTAAAGTGAATGGAAGTTGCTTACGTTGGACCAACATTGGGCCAACATAGGAATTCTGTCATGATCGAGAAGGTTGACTTGGTAACATTGGTCCAACTTTGGCCCAACGTTGTTCCTCCAACGCCAACCATACAACCTTTAACACATGTTGGCCCAACATAGTCATGCTATCTGGGATATTCATTTTACGACTTCCATAGTTGTAATATTTCTTAGGTTTTACGCAGTATATATTCTTTATGGCAGTCTTGAATGATGTAAGTGAAGAAAGGTTTCGAATATTCAATGGTAAATCATTCCAAAATCTTATAGTTGAAGGAAGGAAACTTTTCATAAATGAAGTTGTTTTGGCTTGTGGAATATGAAATGTCAGATTGTCCTGATTCCTTAAGGGATAAGACTTATCTGGTAAAATGCATTGTTGTAATAAATCTTGCAAATACTGGGGTGCTAATCCATACACTATTTTATAAAATAACACTAGTTTATGTATTTTTCTTCTTATTTCAAGAGTATCCCAACCAAGCTCTTCATAAAGCTTTGATCTTGATGAATTGATTCTTAAACCGGTTATTATTTGTGCAGCTGCGACTTGAACATCTTCAAGTAATTTTGCATCTCTTTCAATACAATTATCCAATACAATTTCTGAATATTCAAGAACAGGACGAATAAAAGCAAAGCGACCATTGTGGCTCCGCCCTACCCCCGGGGGTCATGATTTGAACAACGTTAAATCTACACTACCTGAGGATCCTTCCCTAAAAATTTCAAGTTTCCTGGCAGAGTGGTTCTTGAGAAGAAGATTTTTAAATCATACATCCAATTTATCACTATTTTTTGAATTATCTCCTCTTGAATAAGGGCGTGGCCCTTCATTTGAACAAACTCGTTATCTAAGGATACTTTGTGGCAAGTTTGGTTGAAATTGGCCCAGTGGTTCCTGAGAAGAAGATGAAAATGTGAAAATTTCCGACAATGACAACGACGACAACGACGCCAACGACAACGACGACAGATGACAGCCTTTGGCTCAGGTGAGCCAAAAAAGTTTTATATGCCAATTTCTTGAAAATGAGTGGTCTTGTTGTTTAAATTTTTATTCGGGGAGGCAGTTCAATTTCTGGAGAAGTCTTAAAAACATTTTTTTTGCAAAAAAAAAAAAAATCAAAAGGTTTGTGAAAGAGGAAAGAAGAAGGATCAGGAATCCGTCAATTAAATTTCTTCATGACAGAGTCCAAATCCATACGCCATAAAGAGTAAAGGAGTCTTGAAGATAAAAAAAGTTAATGTTTTGTCACACCAAGTCATAGGATCTGCCATATTCCAGTATGGGAAGGACCATACTCGAAAATGTGTTCTAAAAGAATTAAAAAATATATAAAAATGTAACGGACATGAGATTTTATCAAAATAAAATATTTAAGTGAAATCATCGAAAATCATGTTTTGAATCTTTCTGAGAACCGAGGACATTATTTATTGAACATCCCTCGTATTATTTATTAGAAATTTTTATCATGATTCAAAGTTAGCTTTACATTATTCGTATGATATAAAAGGCAATACATCTCATTTATGTAGATTGTGTGTAAATCCTTAAATAAAATTGCAAACATGTACAGGTATGCATTAAAGACAGATGATACAAACATTTTTTTTTATTTGGAATAGACTTAATATCATGTTACAAGTTTAGAAATGTGAATAATTCTTAGCTTTTTTTCTCCTAAGAACGGGAAAATGAAATAAACTTGGAAAATATTACTAATATTTCAAATAAAAAAAAAACAAATATAGACAAATAACACACAGTAAAGGTTTACAGGTGAAAACAAATTTCAGAATATGTTACCTTGGTGCTAAAAGTGTAATATTAACTTTAGAAAAATATTCTATGAAAGAACATTATCGGTTATTTATAAACTATAAATAAAGGTCCTAGGGATTGTTTGTGAACACCGATAGCCACAAATCCACAAAATGATGTCCACAGAAAACAAACAAGAAGTAACATTCATTTGTGATACATACTGACTTTTCATCAGTTTCTTGATCTACCATATACGTTGGAAACTAAATCAAACCAAAATTGCTTAAATTACTTGTTAAGGAGAATTTAAATGGATTGTGGGAGAAATAATTATATTCAGATGGAAGCATACATGTAGAAATAAAAAAAAATCATGATAATTTTAAGAATTACTGTCCAGTTTGATGACTATGTTTACGCATATGATGTTATTTTATACTTCTTATGCTATGGTAACAATTTGTTGAAATTGAAATATGTAGAAATATCCTTTTAACTTAGGTTTTCAAGTGTAAGACATAAATCAACCTGGGTTTAAGTACCAAAAATTATTGATTATTATCAATTTCTTTTATCTTGCAGCATAAACAAAAAGAAGTTTATTGACATAAAATAACATTGATTGAGCCCTCATATACATCAGGTAGTGATCTGATTACAAACTTTTAACATTGAATTGAATTGGAACAGGATATTTGATAAGTTCGCAGCATAGGTACATGTAAGGTTACAAAAGGGGGCGGGACCTAATTTGTACGGGAAAACTTAACTATAACATTATATGAAACCAACAATTCTTAAACATACCACAAAATGAGGCGATTTGATATTTTAACCTGTAGACAACCATCAAGATACATCAAAACTTATTACAACATGCTGCTTTGTCTTTAGTTAAATGCCACATAACAAGTTATAAAGAAGTCACTGATTGCTATCCACTTGTCGATGTGACGTAATTTCGTTAAACGTGCCGCAGTTTGTATGCAGTGAAAAGCAAATTAAGAAATATTTTTCAACGAAAAATCTATTCTACAAATAAATAAAATATCATTTCCACACATTCTATAGGCCTTTAACTTGGATTCAATATCTTTTTCACAATGTTATTGATATATTTTCTGTTTATTACGTATTTAATTGATACTGCAGTATACTAAAGAAATGATGTCCGCGTTTTCGTGAATGTTGCAGAATAACCCCCGAGGTCGAGAAATGTTGTTTGAAAGATAAAAGCCGAGGCGTTAGCCGAGTTTTTTTATATTTCAAAGAACATTCCGAGACCGAGGAGGTTATTCTGCATCATTCACGACAAGAAGGACTTTATTTCTATTCTAAATTACGGATAATCGTTTCCTTTATAGAGAAACGAATTAGGTCACCATGTCTCGATTACGCTGTTTCATTGAACACCAGAGGTAAAATTTGTTTGCTTACCTGTGTATAGAATGCAGACGATTTGTGCTTTCGTTACATTAAAAATAGCCTTTTTAAAATACAAATTTGTTCGTAATATGTATTGATTAGTTAAAATGAATATACAATAATAAAATCATGTTCCTATTTTTCTGCTAAAATCCATTGCTTAATGTGTAGAGAGGTCCGTGGAATAGCCCCGCTTAGCTATAAAAACCGACATTCATTAGCAACTTGATGCAATTTGCAGTGTTTATACTGCAAAAGACGACACATCGATGCAGTCTAAACAAGTATCATTCTACAGCCAAACATGCATTTGAATTGTTCAGATTTGATACGTGTTTCTGATCTGATAATTTTTTGATAACGTTCGTGATTTATCGGAGAATAATGTCCGCCGGTTTCCTTTGATCTTTACAATAATCGTGGTAGAATTGTATACAAGTACATCAGAGGGTAATGTAGGGGGTCTTAATAAAAGAAAATAATTTGATTATATCAATATTACATGCCGTTGACCAGAAAAAATACAGCATTCAGTCATTCAAATATGATTTTAACAATGGAATTGTAGAATCTAGATAGGAATGCAGCACTTTTCAGAAACAACAATGCGTGTTGACAATATTCATAAAGTAAACTTAGAATTTTAACTTCGTTATACCCTTGCATTATTGAATTTTATACGTAACCTCAATACTGCAAATAATTATTGTGCTAAAATCTGCAGCATCACTTGACTTGTCTAAATATAAAATCGAATCGTCCTCCATATGTAGTTACATAACCATAATTACAACTATCCTATATAAATAATGTACTAAAAATAATCGCCATCCCGATTATGAATACATTTTTAATTACAAAATACTGTCAATCTTTCCATTGCGCACCTTAACTGTGCTGCGTTTAACCTGAAGTTAGTTATTTAATGATGCCTAATAGTGGAAAGCCATGTTATTTTCTCAATCATTATTGAAAAAAATCTTTTTTAAGGGTTGTATCAGATGGTAAATTTAGGGCATCAAGAAATGATACTATCTTTTCATGCATCAAATGATTCTCTGTACATGAAGATGAATTCATTTGAGAAATTCATTCAGAGCAATAATTCATAAAAAAAAGTTTGCTTAATTAAGAAAAGAAAAGAAGTCACTTATTTAGTGCAAGAGAAAATGGCCGCAAAAGGTGATGATGTTCGTAAGGTATTTCTGTATCAAATCAGACCGAATATATTTTTGATTCAATCCACTGCAAAATTTTCTCTCTTTTTTTAAAAAGAATGTTTCCATTAAACAGATGTTCTATTCAAAGTTGAAGGTTTAGGGGCCACATCAGATCACTTGCTGAGAAAACTGAGTAATGAAAATTGTAGTGCATTTAAACTATAAATATACAATGGTGAATTTTGCCAAAAGTTAGCTGTACAAATGAAAATTAACAGTACGTAAATTACATTTCTTGTTCAACATCCCCGTTTAAAACTTGAAAGGACGGACTCTGAATATTTCTTTTTCATATATCTCGGAAAGGAAAAGGAATTTTTGTATTTTATTGATCAAAATGTGTTAAAAGTCATGAAACCAAAATAATATTTTTAAAAAGCTGCCACCCTCTCAAATAAAAAGGACCCTTTGCAAATATTGGTTTGTATAGTATAACAGCTATTTTTGTTGTCTTTCCGATTACTTATCCCTGTATTATGGACTTTATTGTTGACCTTATTTATGATTTAAAAACAAGGTTAAAATGACAAGATTATGTATTGCTCTTAAATGAATTCTCATCATGTTTCATGCCCCCTAATTTGTTGATAAAAAGAAAGAAAGAGATTTGGTCTAAATTTTCAAGATATCCAAAGCTTCCTTAGAAGTAGTTAGGGAAAAGAAGCTTTTTTTAAAGAAGAGAGACAGACCAAGGATTTTTGGTCATATATTTCTAGGTAAGATGACCTTGTCATCAAATACAATCTACAGACCCTAAACCGTGCTACTACAACTCAGAAAAGAAACAAACCCTTTCCGTGCAAGAAGCGTAACGTACCGTTTACAAAACAAAAAGTATCGTGCACTAAACGAAAAAAAAAAAAAACGTGCACAAAACGAACCGCAGCGTTCTCAAAACGAATCGTGCCATTTTTTTTTAAAATGAGTATGCAAGCCACGCCTAGAAATCATTTCGAACCTTGCAAAAGACCTATTACGGTAAGTCAATTTCTTTTAATTCCATCGACGGTAATAATTAAAAAGGGTGGAGATTAACCGAAAAAAAGTCGAAATATCATAATCATTATTATTAAGCTTTATTCACCTGGACATACAGTGAGGCGAGACCTTATATGATAAGTGTCAACCGTTAGTGCATATATTTACTAACATATAAAATGCAGTATCGTAATATTTTCGTGTATAACTATAATAAATAAAGCTGAACATAATACTTTGTTTCATCCTACTGAGTAACTTTGTGGCACCAGAGATAGAAATAACAAGTCAGTTATGTCCCTTTGTGGAACGCCCAATATTTTGTGCTTTCTAAGAATACCGACATAAGATTGTAATAATATAGCTGCAGATCTGTAGCGTTATGGGTTTTTTTTAATATTTTTCTCTTCGACCATAACGCTACAGATCCCGTAAAGCTAAAAAGGTGCAATTTACGGCGCAATATTTTTTGCGCAGTTTTGAGGAAAATTTCTCCACTTTGGTTAATTAACTACCTTTTACTCCCTAATTCTAGTCACATTATTTAACTAATCTGTATATTTGATCCATCTCCCAGCCCTTTATAGTCGTCTCTACAAGTGATAAACTCGCTTAATTAAAATTATTTCTTAGATAGCTGAAAATTCAATTCAGGCGAGTGTATTGCCTGTAGGGACAACTATAAATGGTTGGGAGGTGGATAAAATATACATATTGGCTACAGAAGGTGTGTAGAACTAGAGCCGAGCTCGTTGCAAAGCAACGAATAGGTCTTCCGTTGGAGCTACGGAAGGGAAGACGTAACCTTGAGTCTAGGTCAAACCATTCTAAAATTATTTAAGTAAGCAACCCAAAGGTTTGTTGAGGAAGCAACTTACAATGTTTCGCCAGGAAAAAGACTGTTAAAGAATGTTATGTGCATGACCTTGAACTTTCTAAATGACCTTGCAACAAGCAAAGACAAACTCTGTTATAAAAATACATACTCTGCGTGTTACCGAGTGGAAAAGTTCACGTGTTTTTTTTTAGATATTCTTTTAGTTCATATCCAACCAAAACATCTTATCTTCAGTGACCTAGAACTTGAGACAAGGTCATGCCCCACCCTGCATTATATGAGCAATGTTTCACTGGTACAAATACGGCTGAGAATTTAAAGTTTCTCTGTCAGTAACAGTGACTCGTCCAAAAGACTGGATATGTTCAGTCAAATTTTTATTGAGCATATATCGAATCGGAAGAATTTATTAGGTTCAAAACTATGATTTACATGATGATTTATTTAGAAATATGAGTGTATGACGTTTGTTGAGAATATCTTGAATAGTTTCTTAAAAATTGAAATCTTAAAAATGGAAATTCCGTTCAGATAATGCATATAGGCATAAGCTTACAATAAAATATCTCAAATGGTTTCTTTAATACTATGCAAATTGCAAATTAAAGATAAGTGAGGTCAAGGTCACAGGAAAGTGCAAGATCAAACTGTATCAGGATACTAAAGTTTGATAAAAATGTCTTGAATGGATTCTTCAAAACTGAAGGTCGCCCGTTTGGCACAGTGGTTAGAGCATCTGTTATACACTAAGGTTTGGATAGCTGTCATAAGTGTGTACAGTGTATCAGCATATGAAGTTGAGTAAAAATATAAATGCTTTCTTCAAAACTGAGCTTAATACTCAATGAATTAGGTAAGGTAAGATCAAGGTGAAAGGAGAGGTCAAAGTAAAAAAAAATGCATGTATCACCATAAGAAGTAAAAGAATACTTATAGTCTTGAATGGTATGTTTCTGAGTTAAACACTAACTTGAGAAAAGTTAGGTTAAGGTCAAAGGAAAGGTAAAACAAAATGTTGATGCAGTTACAAACGTGTAGCTAGCCTATAGTATGTATCAGCACATATCAGTACATATCGGCACATGAAGTTTGATGATACTATCTTGAATGGTCTCTTTAGACAGAATTCAAACTAACATAATTGAAGTGAAAGTATTTAATTAAGTACAGCGTATTAAGAGGTCGAAGTTTTATTCAAAGCATATGAAGCAGAAGAAAGTGTCCAAGATTGAAAACACGGGTATACATTTAATTGGAAGAGCTGTAATTATTAAGTCATTATCAGAAGTTATGCGTCTCTAAAAAATACTAAAAAAGAGTAACCATGTAGGTCTAACTTATAAATTAATTAACAATGTTTGTATAATTTATATACAAGTTAATTGAGATTTACCTGTATGATTCCAATTGATGATTGGCTTAAAAGTGTTCAAAATACTAACAGTACACTAATTATATAGCCTCCATGGAGTGAGGTTAGTAGCAATAAGCATTACTTTTACACATACCATGTTAAAAAATTATACGAGCCGTTTTATAAATTATGTGAAATTTTACGCGTTAAATTTTACGGATTTATAAACCTAAAAAAAAAAATACCCGTCATTCAGTAATATGAAAAAGGCGACATGATTTCAAAGCCAATTTCCACTGTTGGAGTACACAATGTTTTTAACATTCGACATGCCTGCGGCTCTCTGTGGCCACGCACGTTAAAAAAATAATGGAGAAACAAAAGAGTGATGGTAAAAATAAAACGTACATATTAGTACATTACCTATCTCAAGACTTCCATCACTAATTATAATTATTTGCCGAAGTCCCTTTTCAATAACAATTTTGATAAAATACATTAACACGGAATAGAGAAATAATTTTGTGTGAACAGGCCAAAGAAAGTTATCAAAATTCAAAATGATTTTATGCACCAGTGTTAGGAATTGCGATTTAATGTAAGATCGGTGACGTATTCTTATTGATTCGATTAATTAAAAACACAATTTTCTATTAATTGATAGGTCCTTGTACACAATGGATCACAGACACTTGCTTTGTTTACGACAACAGGTGGCTGGTACACAAGTGACCCCGATCGGCAGCGTGGGATTGGCGCGTTTGATTACACAACTGTTACAAACATCTAGGCTGGCGAACGTGGAGATCAACTAAATGATCGTGAATTATTCGATTAATAAAGCTTAAAATTACTTATAATTATATTTAACGTAGGAAGATAGATTTAATATATTCCGATGAAGACGTGTTCACTATAAAACTAATTAATAATACATAAAAAAGAAAAACTAATTGTTATATAAATAATTTAATAATGAACCGTAAAGCATGTATAAAGACCTTTTAGTAGAAATTTAACATTAAATACCATAGGGTATATTATTGATAGGAAGTTTGTGTAAATTATACACATGAAGAGGTCTGATTTTCTTTCCGATTGAAAAATGCTACCTGTTTACCTGGCCTGCTTTCTACTTCGTGTTACGCAATATCCCCGGTATATTCGAACAAATAAACATTCTCATAAGATCAAAAAGGTGTCAAAGTACAATTTTGTTTGTATAATCCAGATCGAAATATTTACCGTTTTTGAGTTATAAAGCAAAAACTTTCAAGCTCCCTAAATCCCTAATCACAGAGGCCAGCCCCTTTTGAATAGTATTATATGAAAGCCCTTGCAATTATGCAAAACTTTTGTTCAATATGTCTTAACAAAATATTTTTAGTTTTCAAGATAAAAAGGAAAATATGTGTAAATTTTCGCTCTTTTAGGCGTTCTATTGTTTGACCCCTATATAGCGCCATTTTGAATACAGAAATCGAAAAACAAAAACCGATGTGCACAACTTCAATCCTTCTGTTATCTAAAACCAGTAAAATTTCTGCTCCAGCTCTAGTGGTCTCTGAGCCTTTGTCTGGAAATGGAAGCCTATAATTTTTCGTTTAAAGGGAAATAACTCAAAACCGGAAGTGAATTTTTGAAATTTTAGACAGCATTCTGAAAGAGTTTATTACCGTCTATAATGTCAGAAAATTTGAGCAAAATCCATTGAGAATTGAGTGAGATATGAGGCCTCAAAGTTAGCGTCTAGGAAGAAAACAAAAAAAAGAATAATAAGAATAATCTTAATCTTCAGAATCAGTAGAAGGTCTTCCGTTGGAAACGGAAGACCTTAATTAGGGAGTGAAAGGTATAGTTGATTGACCAATGCTAGAAAGTGGAAAATTCTCCTCAAAAGTGTGCAAAAAATATTGCGCCGTAAATTGCACCTTCGCATTACAACACAAAATATTTCAAATTCAGCTGATTGCAGAAAATGATAAACCAATGGCATTAACGAACGATGCAGTTAATATTACTTATATTAAAATAACAATGTAAAAGCATTGTACATTGCATATAAAAGAAACATCACATATACGTTAAAGTTTCCCAGAGAATATTGCAGTGAACGATGTGCTTTCACTTCTCTGAACTACAAATGTATGACGTCATAATTAAAAATTACGTCAAGTCACTGCAAACGTGAGCTGTTCTGATGGGAAGAGTGTCATAATATACTTTTCACCATAGTTCAATCTGCATATAAAATATCAAAAAGCGAGTGTAAAATAAACTATTTTTTAATCTTTTTTCTATCTTAAATGTCCGAATATTTCAGATAACTTTACTTTATTACTATTATTAAAAAATCAGCGTGGTAAAATTATATACAAAAATAAATCCATTATTTTATATCCCGTGAATAGAAGTAGAATTTAGAATATTGTGTATAGAAGAGCCTGGCGGAGGTGATTAATGAGGATTTATTTCAGATCTTTTTGTAAATCTGTAAACAGAATTTCCCCTTCAACTAAAATCTTGCCTGGAAAAAAATGTTTGATGGTTTGTTTTAATACAGATGACGATATTGAATGGAGAATAGCCTGAAATTTCTCGGTAATTTGAATTTATTGTGAAATATTTTGTACCAGAGTAATAGTTTAACTTTTCTCAAGCTCATTTCGAGATCACAAGGATGCGAAGAGTTTATTTATATGACAAGAAGTTAATAATAATTTTGTTAATCAGCTTCGCCAAAGCGATTAATAAGAAACATTTCTAAAAAGTAGAAATAACCGTCACGTGATCAACAAGGAAATGTGATATCGTATCAAACTGATGAACATTGAGCTTGGATTCTCTTTGTTATCTGCATATATTTCATTGATTACATTTTCTGTAATGTTTTAATAGCGGGGAAAAAAAAACAATCGCCAGATAAAATGGCCATTAACTGAGTACTTTCTCGATGTATAGAATAAATTCACATTCTAATAGAGGAGATTGAAGTATATTTTATTATTTTTCAGATATATGCTTTTTTATTCCTTTATAATATTTCGGGATGAATCACACACCTCAGCTATCAGAGGCTGTATATGTAGGACTGTACCGTAAAATAGGGAGTCCTACAGAAGTGAGGGTCAGGAGAGAAGTGATGGACACTGATGAACTTGTGAGTAAACTTGTGACATAATGAGGAGATTACATAGAATGAAGAGAGGGAAAAAACGCGAGGGATTCAGACTGAAGACTTCAGATGAAGATTGGATGTTCTGGCCTCCAGACCACAAGGTGATTTTGGATCTCTCTCAGATCAATCGCTATCGTTATCCACATAATACCTTATTTCTAATGGAGTGTGATTATCGTCCACCGGGTTTTACTAGACTAGACCTGATGAGTCTATCACATAATGTAGAAACTATTTTCTCCTGTGTAGTGCATGTAATTAATAACAAGATATATATTTTAAGTACATTATTCAGAGATAATCTTTTGCATTTCTTAAATACCTGCAATGTTCCGATCACTAATGTTGTTTCTCATGGATCTTGCTCTGCATATTCCTTATATCACAATGTATATGCTGACAATGTGTTCTGTTTCCGGTCATATCACTGACCTGCGTCAGCACTACCATGGATACAGAGATGCCGTGAACAGGACTGACCAGCCCTAAATGTTGTATAGGAAATAATAAGTGGAGGATATCATGTTGTTTCGATTGGAAGCACACCTGAAAATGAACTAGAATGGAGAATCTCATTCTCTCGTGTAGAGCAAAAACTCCTTTATTCAATGAATCACTGTCATTTTTTGTGCTATGGTCTATTCAAACTTTTTTTGAAAGAAGGTATTAGTTGCAATCCCCATACATCCATTCTCTGCTCATACTTTAAAAAAAAAACTATTGTATTTTTGGGTCATGCAGACAAATACTTCCTTGTCTTGGACACCTGATAACGTATTGTCTTGTTACTGGGGATGCTTTAAATTATTGACTTACATGGTAGGTACTGTGGAATGTCAAAACTTTTTTATTCCACACAACAACATGTTTAGACAAAAAGTCACTAGTTTTGTACTATCATCATTGTTCGGTCAGCTGTATAATCTTTATTGCAAGGTGATAGTTTGTTTACTATTAAGTAAAACAATCAAACCATTCCTCAGTCACGCCATTTTAAATAGATCATTTAGAGTATGTACAGAAGAGAGCAGTTTCCATATTTAGTACTGAGTTCGATATTATTTTTTTAAAAGAATTAATTGTACTTGATCAAGTCATTATATGTATAGAGGAATTTGCAGTTTACATGAATCAAATACAAAGAATTGTTTTGAAAAGGTTTACCATATCACTTTATCACGTCACTTTACAATGTATCACATCAAATGTGTTACGGAATACTGCCATGATGATAGAGAGTAGCAATAGTATATATCAGAATGAAACTAGCTATAAGATTTGTTATCAAGCAAGCGTAGCTGCATTACTGAAACAGTCGTGTAGGTTTGGTTGTCTATCTGATATTCTGTATCTTTCAGCCACGTAACACGTAAAAAAGGAAGGCAGGATGATTTTACAAATCCCATCTCTAGTGATGTTACACATGCTATATATCTTGAATCATTTCAGAATGGGTGACACAGTCAGATCACAATAATCTTTAGGAGCTCTACAGACTCTGATGTCCTTTGATAACGGGAATTATGTACATTCTCTAATCAAAGATATTTCGTGGCAAATACTGGGTATTACTAACAGAGATGTGGGTTCTTTTAGAATTCCTACATTTTACAAAAAATTCCTTACAACAAATACAATTTCATAACATTAAAGAACCAACACTGTTAAGAATAGACACTCTTTCTCATAGAATTGCCTGATGTTTATCATCAAATCTCATTACATGTACATGTATTAAAAAAATTAATTACAGGTAAATAGTTAAGTTAATTGTGCTATGAGTTTTTCACTTCTATCTTGTTTTCAACCAACGAAGTGAGAAACTTTGTAATATTTACATGCTACATGTACTGTATATATTTTAGTTTTTTTCTAACCAAATTATTACAAATGAGTCATGTATGCAGTTCAGCTTTTATTACATTCTACAGATATATCCTTCAGTATAATTTACAAGTCGCTATTTTCTTGCAATCAATAGTTATGTACTTTCATTATAAGAGTGACGTACAACATAAAATAAATTATAACAACCAAAAATATACAAATTGCATTTTTTTTTTAAATCTGGGGCATGCTATTTACAATAGCATTTTTGCAGTAAGTCCTTTTACTTGTTGGATCATCATTATATACTTACGTATTTTCCTTTTAAGGACAGTACTGCATTTGATAAGTAAAAAGAAACAAACAAAAATGTGATTAATAATAAGTTTTTTTAAGTCTAAAGGTCGATTAGAAAAGGAATGATAAGGTGTGGAGCTCTTATTAACCCCTCAAGTCGTCAATTTTAGAAGTTATTGTAATTTAACCACTCAAGGTCCGTTTATTAAAGTGCCTTTAAGCTTTTTAGTACTGCAGCTTTTGGAGGTATCATTCCAATCCTGGACTTGTATTTGTGCCATCCTGTACTCAGGGTTGTGGGTTATTAGTCGAAACCAAGCACCGAAACCTGTGACGTCGAGCGCAAAAAAATCAAGTTTCTTCAAAATTTCAACTAGGTAATACGTGTTTCTAGCATTGAATTCTTTTCCCACGTGCTCAACTGCCTTTGGCGAAATTTCTTTTTTGTCTTGCGAAGCATTGTAGATCGTGTTTGCTCCCTGTTAGATATTTTGAACACGATCATTGCATTGAACGTATTATTATCTTGCTTCTGTTCGCCTAGCTACACGTGGTCTTAGATACATAGGCATAGATTCCATTAATTGTTTCCATAATCCGACTGTTTTGTAAGAGCTTAATATTTTGTTTCTTTTGTGTGTGTATTTCATAACGAGCATCCTAAAACCAACGACAATGCCAAAAACAAAGCGTGATTCGACACCTTTACCAAAAAAGACGCGCCAAGCGCAACGATGGCGTTTCTCCTTCTAAAGCCAGTCAAGGTCAACCTGGAACCAGGGGAAGCAGGAGCCAGCCGTCTTTTATTTTATCTAATGAGCAGTTGCAACAGGTTTCAAAAGCTGTACATAGCAAATAAGCTAAGCAAGCAGAGTGAGACCAACCACTGGGCACCCCCAATGGCCACACGGGAACAGTGTCAAGGTACAGAACCCGTTTTTCATAAATTACAATTACCCTGCATTGGCCACCAAGCTACGATAATAGTTTAGGCCAGAAAATGTCAAATTAATTAAAACTTAAAAAATTGTTAATGGCGAGTGCATCTTTTTGAGCTTGTTAGTCAATAATTCATATGGGGTCGATCCAAATGATGAAACCGATATTTTTCCAAGAAAGAGGGTGTCCTCACCCTGGCCCACAAAACCAAAGCAAAGGTAGTTATACAGATTAGTCCAGCCCATTGTTATCTTAATTTTATATTTTAAGCATGAAAGAAGGTCTACATACTACACTGCGCATAGTAGTATTTTTTTCAAGATTTTTTTTGGAAAGTCCACTATTGTATAGTTACATCTATTGACTTTTTTTCCTTTTTTTTCTTTATTTCTTATCAAGACTGTTGCTATTAGTCCGTGCATTGACAATACTGAGTAAGCCACGTGTATAGTTTTCTTTGAACAATGGCTATTCCATCTGTTTTACATACAATATGGCATATTCATCTTAAAAACAACTTTCCGAGGGATATTTCATTCCGGGAACCAGAAAGGGACTGAACAGAATGCAGCCTGTGAGTAAGTGTTATATATATGTATTTGCTTCAGATCACGAATTGAAAATATTTGCAAGTGGCAATAGTAAATTGCTATACACATGTACATAAAGGAAACTGATTAGATTATTGGTAAATTCATCAAGTTTATTGTTAATTTGCTATTTATGTTTTCTCAAGTAAACTATCTAAATATATGTACAATGTATGAGATTTGAACATCATCCTTTCTCAATATCACAACTTATAAATTGCAATTAGCATTTCGCATGAAAATGTGATTAAATACGCAGGTAAAGGCCGTCCATAGGAAATATGCCTTAAAATACTCCAATATTATTAATATAATGTTGATATCTTTTTTATTAGCATGAGTTTAAATGTAATAGGAATTGTACTAATGCATATGTTTGTACAGTGTCTTAACCGAGTTCAGCCAAAAAAACTTCAAGAGCATCCGCTGTTTGTCAGGTGACTTGGTAAAAATAGACGGCGAAATTTTATACATAGTTCACGTGGATGGGGAAGTTGCTCCCAGCACTTTTCGAATTAAGGAATCTGTCTAAAACAAAATATGTACGGGTGCAAAGATGGTAAAAGTTCAACGATAAAATTTAGCCGCCTTTGTTAAACATGTGAATTTAAACTATACGCATTGAAATAATGTAAAATTACGTTGAAAATCAACAGTGCAAAAATTGATTTCAAACACCACTTTTCAAAACATTAGGGGCAGAAGAGCTCTACATATATCATTGCAAATCAGAAAAAAAATGTAAATTTAATAGTTTTAAATTTGCATTCTGTAGATTCCTTATTATACGCGAGGAATTTATTTCCGCGTAATTTCGCGAGAAGCATCGCTCGCAAAAACATATTACTCGCTTTTATTTTGATGGTGCTTGAAATCTATGTAAATTCTGTTGATCAACCGTCCATTCGCGAATTATAATTCTCGCGATTTGACGTTAAAGAGCCAGTTCGCGAAAAAAAAGCACTCGCGAAAAATAAGGAATCTACAGTAATATGCTGATTCATGTATCAGTAAATTAAAATTTTCAGTTCATTAAAATTGTTTGCTTAAACATAAAGGCGACTTTGTTTATTTTTTTAAAGTCTCATTGAATAGATTTCCTTCTGTGTATATATTTCGAGACAGATTCAAAGTCATTTGTTAACCTATTATGTTCATTGTATGGAAAAGTAAACTTCTGAGTGTTTATGTTTTGATGTACTGATACATTTTGTACCTTCTTTTGTATTTGCTCATTTTTATGAACAGTATAATTGCATATATTTTTAGGAATATTTTGGTAGATATTTTGATTTGTTTCTATTACATTTTTGAATTGTTGATCAGAATTTATTTGATCAATAAATTACAATTTCAACATTTATGGTGTTTATGTTGTGTTGAGGTAAAGGAAGGGTGAGGCATAAAAAAAAATAAAAGTTTGCAGGAGAGCAAACAGTCCTTTACGTAATCAACATTCTTATCGGCCTGAGAAAGAAGACTTATGCAAGAAACATACTATGTAAACAAACGAAATGCACAAGTACACACTGATATCTAGAATTTTCTTAGCTGATATATGTCATGTTTCGTAATCTTATATTACCTGTGGACAATCTTTGACAATGTTATATTTTGATCAGTATATGAAGAGAGTCGGTTTTAATTAGCGGTAAGTAAAATTAGTATTTCAGTCAATTACATGGACACTTTATCAAAAAACTTGCAATCATGCAAAATATGAAATTGATATGTACATAAATGATTTAGGTAATCGATTACTAGCATGGTGTTTAAATCATGTGCCTTTTTTAGATTTTTTTTTCTTCAGAATTGCTGGAAATACCTTGATATATTCTTGGGTGCATATCGCCCATTATGGATAAGCAGCCAAGTTTTAACTTCGGGGTTGGAAAAGGTTTTGACTCTGCGGGGAGAGGGGGCTTTAACTCTGGGGAAAAGAATTTTTTTAACTTCGGTGGAGGAGGAAGTTTTGACTCCGCGGGAAGATCAGGCTTTACTGTCGGGCAAAGTGGAGGTTTTGACTCAGCAGGAAGATCAGACTTTACTTTCGGGCAAAGTGGAAGTATTAACTCTGGGGAAAAGAGTGGTTTCAATTTCGGGGGAAAAGGAATATCTGACACTGGGGAAAAAGTAGCGTTTAGCTTTGGTAATAGAGAAGGTTCTTACTCGGGGGAGAATGAAAGTTTTGGCTTACATGTAGGCAGAAAAGAAGATTCTGGCTCCGGGGAAAAAGGAAAATGGGGCTTTAGCTTTGGGGAAAAAGGAAGTTCTAGCTCAAAGGGGAAAAGCGTTTTTGGATTCGGTGCCAGAGGAAGTTCATACTCGGTGGAATCAAGAAGTTTTAGCTTCGGGGTGAAAGGGGGATCTGACACTGGAGAAAGACGAGTTTTTGATTTTGGTGCAAGAGTGGAGGAGGAAGGTAATGTAGTTCATGAATAATTAGTAATTTTGAAATAACTTTATTTGTCATAAAATACTAGAATATGTCTAGATATACTGTAATGTTAATTTAAATGGTTAGAAGCTATTAATGGTTAGAAGACTCGGAAATAAAAGAAACGAAATTATCTTTTACAAATTTTATCTTTGTAATGTAAATATGAATGTAAAATTTCTGAAAATATTTTAATAATGCAATTATTATATCTGCATGCGAGATTATTATGTTAACATCAAAAATATTTTTGTCAACATGCATGCGAGATAACTATGTTGACAAGCAAGATATTTATATATACATGCAAGATAATTATGCTGATGGGCGACATAAAAGTCAAATGTTATCAATGCTACTACTATGTTATCATTACGAAATATGTTTCATCTTGAATGTTTAGTGTCAGATACCTGCAAACCGAGTAATTTTACACATATTAAAAATCAAAATCCCTAAAAAGATGAGTAACTTTCATGATAATTCATAATTTTCTTGCATGAAGACATAATAATCCTGCATGCTTTTTAAAATGAAAATAATATTTTTTTTTTACAGAGAGTGACGCAGATGATGATTCTGAAAGTGACCTTGGTAAATATTTCCAAAATTTCCTATTGTCTTTAACTTTTAACTGTCAAGTGTTAGGTAAATGCAATAATTTGTTTATCACCTCTGTTAACTTTTTTGCTTGTTTGTTCGGATGATTGCATGTGTGTTTTTGTTTTCTTCTTTTTTTATTCCCACGCAACTGAGTTGAAGGAAAATATAGTAACACGTTTTGTTCTGGTACAAAACGAAAGTGACTCAATTTTCATCAGGATCGATATCGAATGTATTGCTTTATAGATATGCTCTTTGCAAGGTGATGCTCCGCTTTGCGGTGCTCTTGTTTGAAATGTTCTTCTTTCCGTATTTTGATAAACAACAAGCTTTCTTCATTTATTAAACTCGAATTGTAAGAACTTTCAAAATAGTTTTACTGTTTGTAGGAAAGAGAGGGAGAGAAAGAGAGATAGAGAGGGGGAGAGGGTAAATAGAGAGATAAGATACAGGTAAAATGAATAATAGTTTTATTAGTATGCGTTGAAGTTACCATGTTGTTTTCTGTTGTTTCTTTCTAGATAACATAAGTGATGACGAACCCGAAGCAGGTAATTGATTACACAGTCGATCGTTTAAAATATGAAGCTCTTACGCAACATTTGTACTTGTAATACTATATAAAACCTGCATCTATGAATATTTAAGTACCTGTATCATATTACTTTTGAGCATAATTAATCAATCAATACAAATGGAATCTAGTTACTAGTTACAACTAACAAAAAAGATAAAACAACACCGGTATGTAAAGAACTCATACGTGTGTTGCAAAAATAGTTTTTTTTACTATAATTGAGTGATTACTAGCTCTTTGATTTCCTGAGTTCTAACATTCTATAAATTATACTGAAAGCAATACCCTTATTTAAGAATTGTTCCCATATCAATACTAGAAAAACTGTAACATTTCCATTGTTTTAACAAGTGGTTTAAAAAATCAATGCTTGATCTAAATGAGATATTGGACCTGTCGATGAGATATTACACATGTACACTGCTTTCGTCATTTAATGGGCGGGTTAGTTAAACTTCATTTTCATTTGTGGTGTTCAGCATACATTTATGTTTAAAATAAAATGAATAAATAAAAGGTATAGCAAATATTCATTGACTGTGTTCTCGTGAAAAATACATTTTGTCGACCCCTCGAACCAAACTGCTGTAAGTTTCGACATAACGCATGTTGCTCTAGCATGCCAAGAAATCTCGTTCGATTTCGACAGCGATGGAGTCAATAAAAGTGTAATTGATGCAAATCACCCATATTCCCAAAACGCCGGCAAGACAATTTACGGCAGCAGACTTCTGGGGGTGGATCCTAGGTTCTTAGCTTTCTTAGTTAGAGAAAAAATAAACGTCTACCCCAGGAAGTAGTCCCTTATGCCCTAAATAGTTCCTGTCAAAAATCTTTATTTATTACAAAATACGTAAAATGTCAGAGGCACTGGTACCAAAATTTATATTTAAAAAAAGTTGAATTGAAGAAAATAAGAAAAAAAATAAACAGAAAATATTCACTTTTAAATGAAAATGTTTACATAGCCAATCGGGTAGCGTCTACCCATTCAGTACTCGTCTCCATCTTGTTCAACCAGGAAATGATGTAAGCGTCCGGGAATTTGGTACCCTTTTATCTTATTTCGACGCGGTACTTCCACAACTACCAGATGCCAATTTGTACTAAGAAAAAATATTTTGAAATTGAATTACGTAAAAAAATTAAATACAGCTTATTTTTTTAAAGATTTCCTTTACTATAATTAATTTCCTTCCCTATTTTTAACTCCCCCCCCCCCCAAAAAAAAAAAGACGGGGGGGGGATTCAAATCTTCTAAATAATTAGTATTCTACCTATAATTTAAACCCAGTAAATTTTAAGATCCCTCCCTCAAACCTGCTGACATTAATTGCTTGGCGCACATCTCCCCGGGGAAGAATCACAGATTAACGTTAATTCGGCTTTTATTGAGTTTGCTATATGGAGAGAATGCTAAGGTTTTCTTGGCATGGTAAAAGATCTAAACCCCCCTTTTCTATTTGTGTCATGCCAAGAAATCTCGTTCGATTTCGACAGCGATGGAGTCAATAAAAGTGTAATTGATGCAAATCACCCATATTCCCAAAACGCCGGCAAGACAATTTACGGCAGCAGACTTCTGGGGGTGGATCCTAGGTTCTTAGCTCTCTTAGTTAGAGAAAAAATAAACGTCTACCCCAGGAAGTAGTCCCTTATGCCCTAAATAGTTCCTGTCAAAACTCTTTATTTATTTACAAAATACGTAAAATGTCAGAGGCACTGGTACCAAAATTTATATTTAAAAAAGTTGAATTGAAGAAAATAAGAAAAAAAAAAATCAACAGAAAATATTCACTTTTAAATGAAAATGTTTACATAGCCAATCGGGTAACGTCTACCCATTCAGTACTCGTCTCCATCTTGTTCAACCAGGAAATGATGTAAGCGTCCGGGAATTTGGTACCCTTTTATCTATATTTCGACGCGGTACTTCCACAACTACCAGATGCCAATTAGTACTAAGAAAAAATATTTTGAAATTGAATTACGTAAAAAAAATTAAATACAGCTTATTTTTTTTAAAGAATTACTTTACTATAATTAATTTCCTTCCCTATTTTTAACTCCCCCCCCCCCAAAAAAAAAGACGGGGGGGGGATTCAAATCTTCTAAATAATTAGTATTCTACCTATAATTTAAACCCAGTAAATTTTAAGATCCCTCCCTCAAACCTGCTGACATTAATTGCTTGGCGCACATCTCCCCGGGGAAGAATCAGATTAACGTTAATTCGGCTTTTATTGAGTTTGCTATATGGAGAGAATGCTAAGGTTTTCTTGGCATGGTAAAAGATCTTAACCCCCCTTTTCTATTTGTGTCACGGTAAAAGATCTTAACCCCCCTTTTCTATTTGTGTCATGCCAAGAAATCTCGTTCGATTTCGACAGCGATGGAGTCAATAAAAGTGTAATTGATGCAAATCACCCATATTCCCAAAACGCCGGCAAGACAATTTACGGCAGCAGACTTCTGGGGGTGGATCCTAGGTTCTTAGCTTTCTTAGTTAGAGAAAAAATAAACGTCTACCCCAGGAAGTAGTCCCTTATGCCCTAAATAGTTCCTGTCAAAAATCTTTATTTATTTACAAAATACGTAAAATGTCAGAGGCACTGGTACCAAAATTTATATTTAAAAAAGTTGAATTGAAGAAAATAAGAAAAAAAATCAACAGAAAATATTCACTTTTAAATGAAAATGTTTACATAGCCAATCGGGTAACGTCTACCCAATCAGTACTCGTCTCCATCTTGTTCAACCAGGAAATGATGTAAGCGTCCGGGAATTTGGTACCCTTTTATCTATATTTCGACGCAGTACTTCCACAACTACCAGATGCCAATTTGTACTAAGAAAAAATATTTTGAAATTGAATTACGTAAAAAAATTAAAAACAGCTTATTTTATTAAAGAATTACTTTACTATAATTAATTTACTTTCCTATTTTTAACTCCCCCCCCCCCCAAAAAAAAAAAGACGGGGGGGGATTCAAATCTTCTAAATAATTAGTATTCTACCTATAATTTAAACCCAGTAAATTTTAAGATCCCTCCCTCAAACCTGCTGACATTAATTGCTTGGCGCACATCTCCCCGGGGAAGAATCACAGATTAACGTTAATTCGGCTTTTATTGAGTTGGCTATATGGAGAGAATGCTAAGGTTTTCTTGGCATGAGCCCAGTCAATAAACTCGAAATGTTCAAATACAAGAGACCCATTTGGAGTACAGAACTTTTTTTAAATTTTATTTTGATATCAGACTTGTTTGTTTCTTAAAAGTGCACTAGGCTTAAAATATAGTACGAACTTCCAAATTGATCAGTAAACTTGTGTTTTAGTTTTCTAAACGTATTCTCTAAGTACGAAGAAGAGTTCAACAATGCATTTTTAAGAAACATGCGATGTATCTCTCTTTTTTGTGAAGGCGATTTTGAAAAGTCACGAGTTTTGCAACAGTGGCATTGTCTTTAACGTGCTTAACTAGACACAGATTTGATGTCGATATTTTCTACAATTTCCTGAGCGTCTAAGCATCTTTAAAAGAGAATGATGTTTTGCTACTGACATACATATAGTTCCCTTCAATATTGTTTTAGAGCCACTTTTGCAGATGCAGAAGACGTCTTTGATCATATGTATAACACTGTCTTAAACCATGAATACAACTGGTCCTACGCCGGCACCACGCTGTTAGTTTACTGGGTCAGTGGCCAGGATCCAAAGGTCATAACGAGCGTCAAAAGACATTCAGAGCAAACCTTGATTAAACAACTCTCCGGGATGTACAAGAAGGAATTAATGAGAGTAAGAATTTACCTCAACAATTCACCCTGTGAATACTGCGCATGCAAGCTGATCGATTTCCTAACGAGAAAAAGACAACTGCAGTTAACGATCTACATTGCTAGTCTTTATAAGATAAAACGCCGCTCGTGCATAACGAAGGGGGAGCCACATGTCCATGGATTGAAAACGAGGCAAAGCGAGAAAAACACCAAAGGTTTGAAGAAACTCATGGATCACAGGAGATGTAAAGTAAAGGCTTTTACCGAGAAGACGTGGAAAGATTTGTTGGATGCTCTTGACATCAAATGCAAGAAGTTTGAAGAGGTTTACCAAACAAGAGAGAATGATGATGATAGAAGTAGAAAAGAAGAAGATCTTCATATCAAAGACGACCTGAAGCACATCGACGAAGAAGAGGACTAGAAAATGTATCCAAGTGAAATACAATAACAAGGAATATTATCATAATAATGAATTCATGCTCCCACCGAACCTGTTAGCATTTGTAAATTTTATACAATGTTCAGACTGATTCTTTTTCGAAGAAAAATAATTGAATGATATATTTATATATTTTTTTTCTTTTTAACTTGCTTCGAAAAACGTCACCATATACAGAGGAAAAGAAACAAAATTAGGACCTACTGTAGTGCAAATGCCTACAGCGAGACACAAGCGTTTGATTTTAAGGCTCGAACAAGCTTAAGGACAGAAAAAAAATATATGGCATATAAATTTTAGCTTGAAAGAATCAAAGAAAGAATATATAAACATATACATGTCATTTTTAATTTAGTTAACTTTAGATTTTAAGTATTGTTTTGAGTGTTTGCTTGTTTTGAATTTTTTCAGTCAAATTGGGACACCAACAATTCCCGGCGAAGGACTGCAAATTTAGACATACTCGGAACTGTGACACATGACCTCGGTTTAAACTTGTGGATTTACTTTAACCTCCACGACCATAAAATAAACGGCCTAAAGCTGTACTACTGCTCTACGTATGCGTCTTATGGACGAAATAAATGGTTTAAAATACTATATTGGTACAGGTTTTTTTTAAATCTTATTTTAACGTCCCTCTCAAAAATTGTTCACTCATATAGAGATGGCCACTACTTGTCGGGGAGCTGCAAGTTTTGTTCTTTTCTCAGCACTCGGTCATTGAGCAGTGACGGATCTTTTTCATGCCAGCACCTACTACGGTCTCATCTGTGGGGCCAGTATCCACGTCCGTATTCCACGACGTCAAGATCAACTTCTTACTATGCGACTCTTAGAGCAGACTTTCCAACTACTGGACGCAAGGGCGACTAATATCATTTGTATTTAAAAAAATGAATGTTGGCGATCTTCTGACCAGAACGTGAAATATGTATTCAAGCTCAAAAGTCCATAAAACAATACAAGTGCGGAGCAAGGCGGACCTCGAAAACATCAGAGATGGGTTCAGGTGCCATGGAAGAGTGAAGATCCCCTTCCAACCTGTTACACACGCCGTTTGCTCATAATTCGTATGTTCGTATGGGGAAAAAAAAGAAAAATCTGTCGACAATTCAGTATATAATAAATGGACCGGCAATCAGTATGTACAAAGTCGGTTTTCACGTAACATCTTACACGACATCAGGCATTTAGACAGTAAATTTCTTTTTTAAAATAATTTAATATTTATTCATATGAAAAATGTTGATTTTGTTTCAATTATATGCCTGATCATGCTTATTGTTCAAATGTCTCCTTTAGAGTAATTTCAAGGCTATATATACAAGGAACATGTGAGCTTTCTTACAGATGTTAAATTCTTCTATTGATCAATCGTTTGTATTACATAATAGATAACACATAAACTTGAGACACTTATTTATACCATGTCTTTACCCCATTCAGTTGATAATTGTTTATTTCAAAGCAAAATTCTCGGGAATATTCTTGGTGTTATCACGACCCGATACTACCGGCTGATAAACTATGACATAGGTTTTATTTGAACGCAAGTCTCTGCACAGGTTAAATTAAAGTAGATAAAACAGAGACCCCTTTCGGCCAGTGATTGATATTAACATTTAATTTCGAAATATATTATAATTTTTTTTTAAAAAACTTACTGTTTTCTCGAAAATAATTTTGAATTGAAAAATCTGTGTTTATGTTGTGATTTTAAACTCTATGACAATAGAGTTTTTTTGGCATGAAAGTGAATTATAGGTGATCTGTGAAGTCTTAATTAAAGCAGAAGTACTGTAGCTTGCTAGGTCATTAACAATCTAATTAAAATTAGGTGGTAGATCCGTTAACATACTCGCTACCTGGGTCATTAAAATGTTCAAATACTGGTGATGTCAAGAGTTTATTGTTTCATCAACGTAAGAACTGTTAAAAATTACAAAATTCATTAAGGATTACATTAGCCTCAGAACTGTAGCTCTCTAGAAAGCGTTGAAAGGTAATTAGAATGTCAGGAATTGAAGTTAAATGTTTGATTAATACATAAGATTTAAAAATACCAATCTTAAAGCTGGGGAAAGTATAAAATATAAGAAAAATACCCGAAGTAAGCGACAAAAAACCGTCGGCGTAAATCGCAGGTTTTTACAATGCATGGATTTGTAGCTCTCTGCTTTATCTGTCCTAATTTTCTCAAGCAGAGAGCTACAGTTCTGCAGCTAGGATTACATAACAAGAAAATCTAGAATTTCATTAAGCACACAAACATGCACTAATCTTATCTTTAGTATACGTACATGTATAGTCTAGAATATTCAAGAATTTCACCCAATTGACTAGTACGCAGTATGTAACATGAATAACAAATAAACATTCATCTAACTCACTTCTTAATCTCAATTAAATTATTACAAGTAACAATAAGAAAATAAAATATGTAAACAAACTTGGCACTTTACCTAACATTGCCGTACAAAGGGGAATAACTCTTAAGTAAATAATGACACAAAATTCCATGCACACAACAAATAATCTCACTAGTGATAATTTACATAATAAATCAGTTCTATTTAATCATTAAATTGGTATGATATATGAAATACAAATTGCTATGGGACTAATAATTATCAATCAACATTTCACTACATGTGGGTCAAAATGGCGCCATGTATAAAAACAAACTGGCAATGTTCGTACAAAAATGTTCTACATGCAGAGTAATTGTTAAATCTATACTGAATCAAAGACATTAACTAAAAAGACCAGGGGCGTTAGACGTTATTGTAAGCATAAGAATTTTTAATGTATGCATAATTGCTAATTACCTTGTTCTCCTGACCATGTCGCTAATTTCGTTTTGCCGGACGTTAACGCAAGATTTACAAAGATGCTGAGCGGAAGTTACGTTATGCACAAGTATAGTTGCCGGATCTAAAGACAAGAAAATTGCCCATCCGGAATTCCTAAAAATGTTGCACACATGTGATAAACTAAATTTCAAATAAAATTAAAGACATAAACGATTAGAGTAAAAATGAAATTATGACATTTACAAGTACAAACGTTTTACAAGATGTATTTTATATCAATTATACTAAATAGAAAAAAGTACTCAATGAGTATAAAAATACATATTTTTCTCCCAATGCCTGGATACCTACATTGTTTTATCATTAAGAATATATATTTGAGTAAAATATATTTGTTGATAAAATTTCAAGTAGAAAAATCACTCATAGCGGGTTTTGTGAGTCACATTTTCTGATTGACTGATTGATTGTATATTATTTAACGTCCATTTCGAGTATTTTTTAAATCATATGGAGACACCACCACTTGCCGATGGAGACCTACAAATTATGTCCTATACTCGGCACTCGGGGCCACTGAGTATAGGAAGAGATTTTATTTCGTTTTATCACCTATGCGACATGGGACCTCGGTTTATACGGTTTCATTCGAGGATGCGGTCTCTACGTCCAACACTGGGATACGAACCAGCGACGTAGGAATAAATCCTTACTTCGAAGTTCTTGAGCAGACACTCTAAACACTGCGCCACGCGGGTGATTTAATATTTCTTCTTTATGATATTATTCTAACTATTAATTGACCTATAACATTAGGAGGTTTAAGACGAAATGTTCTATAACTTTTCTGGAAAATATGCCATGTATCCTATGGTTACTTATATTTCTTTTACATTCTTATGTAATTTATAAAACTCTCCTTAAAAATAATTTAAAGGGGGCCTATAAACAGATCATATGTAAATATTCTTCTAAAAGGTCTGTAAAATATTTAGGCCCATGTGTTGCTAGAGTATTTGCACGGAAAATGCTGTAAAGTGGTGAAATGTTTTAATTGAAAAATCTTAAACTGATAATTATTGGACACGTTTGTTAACGCATGCAGTGATTAACGCAATGGGTTTTCTTTAAAAATAAAGGAGAAAATATTCAGTGGATATAAATATATAATGCTTATACTTTGCGCTCTCTACCATCGGCTCATACATTCACCTCTGTCGTTGGCTCGTGTATATCACAATTTAAGAAATAGTGCGTGTTTTAATTCATTATGATTTAATTTCTATACTAATGTCTGACTTTTTAGATAGATATTCACTAGAATTAATCCAGAACTCTTAATTTAACTTGAGATATTCCTGCAAATATCACGTTTTATACTTTATGTCAAAAATCTTGACGTGAGTCCATTGAAGAGGTGTCTGAGAGAGGAAGGAACGACAAATCTGCATGGGAGATGGTTTACTTTGAAGAATGTCAACTTTTTTCCTTCAATTCTAAAATTTTTCATGAAAGATAGATTCATTCAAAAATATATTTTAAAAATAGAAATATTAATATAAAATAAAAAACGAATTTGAAAAACATTTTTTCGAAAAATATTTTGAAATCGACTGACTTAAAATATATATATATATGTATATATATGAATTAATGATCTAAAGTTCGGGCTAAACATACTCTCATAAAATAACAAAGTTGGAAGCTCTACGGATATGTAGCTTTACAGTCAATGATTTCTCAGTGGAAAATTGGAATCTAGATCATAATACAGACAGAGAATTAATATATACAACAAATTCTACAAAGTTTTCAATTTAGTTTGATGATTCCATACTCCTTATTTACCACAGAAAACCATTTCCTGGTATATAGTTTAACTTCATTACACACTAAATATTCAAAAATTTCTTGGCGTTATCTTGACCTAATGATATACGACTTTTGTCAGTTTTAGGATTTGACGTTAATCATTTCCCTGCAAAAATAAGAAGGAAAATCTCTGATCTCTGGTTCTCGTTGGGCCAATTTTTGAATCCATAATATATATAATTCAAATACATGTATAAAAAATGAATTGATATTGATCTTGACTTATGTGTCATAAAAGGCTTCCTGTACATGACCTATGTACGAGTATTATACAGTTAAAGTATATCATAGAGGGGGTCAGAAAGATTCCAATCCTCCAAGGCCGGCCAGAAATATTTCGCCGAGGGAAATAGTCCTGGTTGAGGGGAATTGGAATGTTGCTAACTCCCTCAGTGATATATTTTTAACTGTTTTATTATATCGGTACAAATAGAGGATTACGAATGGTGGGGAATTAGTTTCAAGACTAATACACGGGGATGAGTCCATTAACATATTAGACCGATACAAAAGTGAAATCAAAAGATTTACGGATAACCGGGAAATTTGCTTCTAAAGCAGGGATTAGCTCATTTTACTAAAGCACGGGGAAGTAGTCAATTATCTGATAATTCTAGGGAATTATTCACATTTCATCGCCTAACTTTTACATAGGAAAAATTCAGTAGATGTATAATAATCAGTTTTAATTTCATCCACATTTCCTTATAAGATTTCAAAAACACGTTTATGAAGCGCTTATTAGATGATCAGTAGGCCCCGAAATTAACCTTAAGAAATATTAGGTAATTCTTTTTTCTTGAAGTCTTCCTCATTTATTTATTGTTTTAAGTCACAAATAATAATAAACAAAGACGCCCAAATTGTTCACAAACTGATAATTTGTTTGTTTCCTTCACTAATGATTTCAGGTGTGGAAAAAATCCACAAGCACACAGAGAAACTTCTGTGCAATTATTTTGAGGCGGTTTCTCCCAAAAATACGAAGGCGATAAAAAGCAAATAAACGTTCATGGCGACGCCATTATGATACCACGTGACCTACAAGTCCATGGACGTTTGTGCATTTGTTTTTATGTTTTGTAGAAAAGAGAAGAGTAATTATGTATCTAGGATTTTCACTGTTAATCTTATTAATTCAGGTAATTTATTTTTTTTCTTATCTAGTGATATTTTAAACAAATCAATCATATGTTATTGAAAATCGTAAGTCATATTTTTTTTCTTTTATATAAGTATAGAAATATATAAATTTCTAAAAACAAATATAATTGTATATTTTTTATAATAATTGTAATAGTTTGAAAAATACTTTATCTTCACTATTCAAATTATTTTTATTTTTTAAAGCAACATGTGAACGACAGAAAAATTTCTGAGACTCAATGTTTTCCTTTAATCACCTCAGTCTTATAATTTTATCACGGACTTCTAATCTCTGATGATGATGTACATGTACAAATTCGCAAATTTCCCTTCTAACATCTAGGAATTGGAAAAGAAAAAAAATACATGTTATTATAAATGTATAAAAGACCTGTTAGGAAATATGTTATTTAAGCAGTAAAGATAACGATAGAAAAAAAATTAATTTAAAAATGTTCTACTTCAATATTTTGTTCTGAAGTGAATATATTTGGGTTTTTATTCTTTTATATATTTTCTTTTTATTATTTTTATCATTAGATTGACTGCGTTGCACGTCTGTTTATGTACATTTTAGACAATGCAGGCAAGGAAATGTCAAAACCGGATTATTTTTAGACCGACTTGTCCTCAAGACAACTTTCTTGTTTAGTAACAAAAGAGGTGAAATATATAATGTAATTATGATTTGTGCTTTTCTCTTTTCAGAGGCTTTACGGCATTTTCAATTATTTTCATAAAGGCTCATTTCTCACCTTTGTTTATGAAATCTTGATTGCACACAAATAAACATCATTATTTTGACCTTCCCTATATCTTATTTAATAACACCCAATGTTATTCTCCCACTAAAGTAGAACGACCAATGACATTCAATGGCCAAAACAACCCTTCGTAAATTGAACTCCATCGCAAACTGGTTCTATAGCAATAACTTCTGTCAAATTTTATGTTCATCGACTGTAAACTAGTCCTCCTCCACACATTCGGTGTATACAACTGTATCAGTTTCAATGTTGAACATGAAAAAGAAAACAAATATAATGACCACATATTTTCTAAAATATGTACTTTCCTCTCATAAGTTCATATTCTCATTCTCAACATTAATGTATAAAATAAAAGGGGGAAGATTTTTTTTTTTTGCAACAGAAATCCACCTCCTCGATTTTTACAATAAAATAATTTAAATAATTATATATTTGTGGGCGCTGGGCCTTAATAAGTAGGACAGTAAAGGTACGACCTCCATTGAAAACGATCAGCCTGTCAATTATTGATATTCACTGACCACAAGCTGGAGCCGTAAATCATACAGAACGTGATTTTTTGCCACGCGCTTCTGTACTGGCAGATCACTTAAGGCTATGATTTGACAAGTGGGGTTAGGCAACGTGTGTATCAACAGACTACGGTTAATAATTACTGTGAATTCGATCCCGACTTAATCAATTAAAAAGTGTAACGACGTAATTTGTCAGGGTTTTAATCTTTTACATAAAATACAAAACTTATTTTTATAGATATCCTACATGTGTTTGAAATGATGAAAAAATCAATGAATGCTTAATTTTCTATCTTAAGGCGTTAGTTACTCTAAATAAGAACGATAACTCAAAATTGGTCTCAATGTCATTAAATACAATTGTATTCCCTTTATATCGATTACGTAAATTGATAAATTAATCTATGGTCCAACATAAACTGTAACGTATTTTGTGATAGTTGGAAATGCAAATAATCACACCTGAAGTAAACATTTAAAAATGACAGACCAGATGAAAATGTGTTCAAATACTTTCTCCATATTTTTTTAAAATCAAACATGTAGGTGTGATGTTGGGGATAACGTTTTGCTTAGAGGTTCATGTTTGAATCGAAGATTTCAGATAGACAGTTTGTTCAAAAAAATATTTGAATGATAAAAGAAAAAGGCAAAATAAATTCAATGTGTGTTAAAAACAAATTAATAAAAAAAAAGATGAAGTATCTTCCATGAAAGTAAATAAGGGTACACCAAAACGGAACATCCCTTCGAAAAAAAAATACATATATCTTAATATAAAATAATATCACTTGCGTAACTGATACTTCTGATGCGCATACACTAACCCACCCACACGCATGCGCACACAAAAGCACTATATCCCCTCCAACTTCATTGCCAATGGATAATGATGTACCATCATGAATGTAGGCGATGGCAAACACCTGCCAAACTCGTCGTTATTTTACGGTTCGCAGGTACAAACATTAAATATGGTCAAAAATGTATGTAGTACCTGATACACCATGACCCCTAACCTCTTGTAACAGGAGCTGATAAGGACCTTGGTTTAAAATGACCATTGATGGGTCATAATACTCCCTCTGACTTGCAGAAAAATGAACAAACGTGAAATATACATAACACCTATGGACAGTACTTAACGGAAACTTATTATTTCAAGAGGTTTTTACCGCAGTTAGGTGTGACGTCGAAGTATTTGTAATTTATAAGTGGCATTTAAGAAAAGTTGATTAGATTAATAGCATTTAAAGTTCCCCAACTGTAATCAAAATGAAATAGGGACGAAGTTCATTCAGAGTTCTGGAAAAGATGTTGCACGAGTATCAAATGAAACTCATGCAGATTTCATGAGAACTCTTCTTAGGTGAAATAAATTAGAAAAAAAGAGTCGAATATGACAGTAAATTTTAAAAAAAGGTAATAATTTTGTAGGTTTTATTCCGATCCACATTTGTGTCAAAGCATAAAATGATATGTATTTTAGGACAATTTTCAGTTAACCTTGGACTTTCAGTAAGGCATGGCATTCTCGTCGCTACGGCATAAGCGTATGTCAAATGGCGAATAGATTCTCATTGGTTAAGAAATTAATAATATCAGCTACTTTAAATTGTTGTTGAGAACCATGGGACGATTTAAGCTCCACCTCTATGCCGGACGAGACAATGTCATTGGTTATTCGATTCACTAGTTGACATTTCCCGAAATTTTATCCAATGTATATTTCAACAGTGAATGAAAGCTGTGTAATTTTAAGATTCTAATTACATGTATGTAACGTCGAGAATGCCCTGCCTTACTGAAAGTCCAACCTTACCTGAGAATTGTTCTAAGAAATATCATAAAGGATTCTTTAAAGCTTCCATGATAATCCAACAGTTTAATTAATGTTATTATATGTCATATGTCTAATGAAGCTTTGAGATGTATTTATAACACACGTGAAAGCATTATTTATGGATATTGATATGTTAATTAATTTGAATTTAGCGCTGATCTCTTGATATAGAACGCTAGCTAGGTTGGTAGCGCATGCTCGAAGTAATAGCGTCAGTCGCCATTTTTTTCATTGTTAACAAAAGCATTAATTTAAAGAATCTTCTTCATGAATGTGCCGTAAAACAAGATACAATTTTAATCAATGAATCAAAGCATCTTTGGACTTTTTTAGGGGTTTTTAAAAGCTGTCATGACTAACAACATGTGTGCTTTCTAATCAGGAAACGATGCAAAAACCAAGATGGTCAAAATGGTTCATAATTTAATAATTCATGGTATGACTGATATAAATTTCAACATATCTTTTTTTACAGCTTTTCACTAATGAGGTCCTAACACAAGATTTCGGAGGCGGTGGGGCCTTCGGAGGAAATGGCGGTCTCGGTATAAATGGTGGAATAGGTCAACGATTCAACACTGGTCTAGGAGGGGGGAATGGCGGGCTAGGAGTAAATGGTGGGCTAGGGGGAATGGGACCCGGGGGCCCGGGAGGGGTAGCAATAGGAACTACTTTTCCGGATAATAATTTAGATAACACAAACACATTTGTAGATGTCACTCCGCCTGATGGTGGCCTTGAACAAGGTAAGGATTAATTTAGCTTCGCCAAAACTTTTGAACTAAGAGAGATAGGGACTGCATATTAAGAATACTTACTCCACTAATTAAGCTCTCTCAGAAGACACCAAAGTTAATGACCTTATTACATTGACCGATACCTATATGCTAAATTTTTTTTAACATTCGCCATAACTTTTGAACTGTAAGAGATAGAGACTTTATTTTTTATAAGTATAGTCCACTTATTAAGTTCTTCCAATGACACAAAGGTCAATGACGTTGGGATCTTGACTGTGACCTATATGCTAAAAAGGCCTATTTAAACCTTCTCAATAATTTTTTAACCATAAGTGACAGAGACTTAATATTTGGTACACTGTAAGCATGCCTTCTAACTTAAGTTCTTTCAAATGACACATAGGTCAATGACCTTGTGACCTTGCCTGTAATCTATATGCTAGAAATAACAATTTCAAACTTTGTTGCCGCCAAGTGCATAGTGTTTCAATCTTATACACAACCTGTTTCTTGCAGTCTCTAGTAGTTTATGATCGACAAATACATTTATTTTTAGTTTAAATTGTTTAAAAATGAACAATAGAAAAAATACGTAAAATGTGGGAGGGGAAAAAGTTTGAAAATAGCTTTGTAATATTAATTTGAAATACATCTGTTCTATTTGTTTTAGCTAGGCAACCATTTTGTTATTTACCAAGACTAACCGGAAACTGTCGAGGCAGGTTCTTAAGTTATTATTATGACGCCATCACTAGAAGATGTCGTGCTTTCTTCTATTCTGGTTGCCAGGGAAACGAAAACAGATTTCCCAGCAGACAAGAATGCCAGCAAATCTGCGGCAATGGGGGAGTCGGTATGTATATTACAGCTCCGAGGCCATTTTGAGGACACCCCGAAGGTGCCTGGAATTGTGTTTCTTTTGGTGCTATAGTGCGGGTGAGCAAAGTGGTCTTCAAACTCCCTTAGTTACCTACACACCGATTTACCTTAACGAATTGTACTCTAGAAAAGGTTAAAGGTTGGATGAATCTATATATATAATAAGTTGATTGCACTTCATTCGTTTTGCTGCTTTTTGCATGGAATTGTAGAATCGAAGTAATTTTGGTAATGTTCAAAGCATTGGGGATGCAGATTTAAACTCGAATTTTCTCTGTTCTTGCAAATTATTTTAAGGAGCCCATCACTTCCTATATTAAAACGAGATGTAAGCATCAGTGAAAATTTATCAAATATCAAGGGCACAGAAATTTAAAAAGAATTGAAGATTTCAGAAAAAGGCCTGGAAAAATTACCAATTTTTTTATGTGAATAATGTTAATACAAAATATTTTATAAATGTATTCCACGAATGGGATTGAGGTTGCTAAATTCATATTCAATGGTTTACTGTTTTATGCACCTCTTTGAACAAATGTTTTCAAAACAATGGGACCGTCACGATGATATCCTTTTATGCAGGGGCGTAGCAACGGGGGGGGGGGGGGGGGGGGGGGGGGGGGGGCCCCCCCCCCCCCACTTTTTTCCCCAACCTTACTTATACTATAGGAAATGTTAATTGAAAACCTGGTTCCCCCCCCCACTTATAGTGATGTACCGAAAATGAAGTATTAGAATTGGTATTGAAAGTAGTTGACACTGAAAAAAGTTTTCTTTTTTTTTTATAGTTTTTATTTCCCCCCCCCCCCCCCCTCACGAAATAGGATTTTCGACTGAGCAACTTTTCTATTTTTTTTTTTTTTTTTTTTTTTGCTTGTCAACTTTTTCAGGTAAGTAAAAAAATTTTTTCTCTGTCTGGCCCCCCCCACTTTCAAAAACGATGCTACGCCACTGTTATGAATAGTTCGATATCATGATTGAAAAAAAATAATTATGAATTTGAAGACAAAAACAGATCAGTTACTACAGAACAGTTATTTTACCTTTTTAACATGAATACCTTCTTTGTTTTTCTTTAAGTGGGTGATGTCTGTACACTTCCGCCCGTCCAGGGGCCATGTCGTGCGAGCATGCGCCGCTTCTTCTTTAATCCCGCTCTCGGGCAGTGTGAGCCCTTCCAGTATGGCGGTTGCCGAGGCAACAGAAACAACTTCCAAACCTTCCAAGCCTGTCAGCAGAGGTGTGGGGGAGGTGGCGGAGGGGGAGGGGACGGGGGAGTGTTTCCACCAGGTAATACCAACAAACTGTTTTGACTATGATAAATCTTACAATCTATGTGCACGTTTGTATTAAAAAAGCATAACTAATAATGGCTAATAAACATACATAATACAAAACATAGAACTTGGGGATTCCTTTTGACAATGATTCCATTTTTTTCATGTTTGAACATTTGCATCATGCGCAATACATTTCAATACGTAGGGTGTACCAATGTGAATACATAAATCTTTATGCATGCGAAGTTTAAATTCCCTTTTGGTCGTAAATTTCAGGAAGTCCCTGCCTCTTGCAGCATGCGCAGTCAGGGAACTGTTTGGGATTCTTTCCTTCCTGGACGTATAACCCTAACACAGGGCGATGTCAGGAATTCGTCTACGGCGGATGTGGAGGGAACCGGAACCGCTTTAACACTTTAATGGAATGTCGCCGTGTGTGTGATAGAAATGACGGACCTGCCCCCGGTTAGTATCTTTATTCTTCAAGAAAGTGTAATCCATCATTTTTGACGACAACGTGATAAATGTCCTATGATGTAACGTAAGTGTTTTCGATGTATTTAACACCTTTTCCGAACATATATGTAACTAACTTCTGTTATACAAGCCGCTTCGATTATTTAGATGGAACCATGTCCTTTTAATATTTTTTTTTCGCGAACCTGATTCCACTTTAGTTGCCGATAGGGGACCAAAACACCGCTTTGCTTATCATAATCAAAATATTTTCAAATTTTCAGGAATGTGTCGTTTGCCTGGTGACTCTGGTCCATGTCGGGCCTTCATCCCTCGCTGGAGCTGGAGTATGGCTAGCGGTCAGTGTGAGCGATTTATCTACGGCGGCTGCGCAGGAAACGGAAATAACTTCATTACCCGGCAGCAGTGTGAGGACACATGTGGAAACGCCGGAGGCGGAGGAGGTAACCAGTTTTTTTTTTTAATTGTGTCCAAATTCATTATTTTTTTTTTATTTTTCTTATTTGAAAAAAGGGGTTAATGCTTCTCAATCACCATAATTTGACTGGAGGCGAGGCTACCTTTCACAGATTACTTTAAAACATTTCTTATTTAAATTTCGAAATGAAGTCTATTTCTTTGATTATATTTATGAAAAATGCATAGAGATGAAAAAAGCTTGCACTTATTTAAGCAGTAGGTGTTTGTTATGAGAAAGTGTCAAATCGTTCGTTTTACCAATTTTATTTAGAGAGTTCCTATCTGAACACACTTACGTGTACATCCCTTAGCTTATTTGACCTCCTTCTTATCCCAGGAGTCTAATTTGTCCCAAAAATGTATTACTTTTAAAATGTTACAAATGCAAATAACACATACATGTACCATTATGCAGATAATGAGACTATCTTGCTGTTGTTAATTCCAGGAGCTGTAAGTCGTGTTTGTATTTTACCAGAAGTTACAGGACCTTGTCGAGCCAGCATTCCCAGGTGGCACTTTAACGCGGCAACGAGAAGGTGCGAGAGATTCATTTATGGCGGTTGCCAAGGAAACGAAAACAATTTTAATACCTGGGGGCAGTGTCAACGTGTTTGTGGTCAAAGGGCTGGCTAATTGGCGCTAATACAATCATGATTCATTAATAGTTTTGATTAATCGGATGGTTCATTTTTTAGAATTACATATTTTTTTTTTTTTGCAGAAGTAGGTATTCATATAGTTTGGAATCAATTTCAAAATGGTTAAGTTGGTTGAATGAATCTTCCAGCATCATTGTTCATATTGAATAAAAAAGTCTTCATCAACTTCCGTGTTTGCACTTTTTTGTTTTTTGTTTTTTTTTTCTCAGCAGCTTTTCAAAAGACATGATGGTACATAATTTCTAGAATTATTTAACATTCAAATTCAAAGAAATACTTAGTGATTTTTACTGTCAAAGTAGGATAGAGTAAAGGAATATAAGGGTTTTGGGGGAATTAGTCACTACTACTGCATGTATTGAAAATAGCAGGGACAAGAACAAACTAGCTAAGTAATAGTTATTGTATATTTATTATGGTGTATCCTGAGTTATTTGGGCGAAGGGCGGTGACGAGTGTGAAGCACGAGTCTCCGCCCTTCGTCCAAATAAATCAGGATACACCATAATAAATATTCAATAACTTTCTTGTATCATGGCCAATCAAACGTCATATTATAAATAATATGCATGATTTTTAATTACACCAATAGAAAATGTAGTTTTTGTCAGGTGACCGCATGGACCGCATGGATAATCTCTCCTTCCTGCCAGTATTTTTAATAAACTCATTTTGCGTGTGTGTGTTCGTGAGAAAGGACGTCGGATTGCAGCATCCCGTCGTAATTTAAGCACGGATTTTATTTTAATGAATATCACAAGAAAACCTTTGGATATCAAACAGGAAAAAAATCAGTCTGTACAGTTAAGAAGGAAAACTCATATGTTATTCGAAAATCCAGAAAAAAGTTACCCGTTGATCATTTGACATATTTGAGAGCTGTCGCGTTCACTAAAAGCCTGTGTCAGGGTCTTCATCTGTGGATGCAGTACATCTGCACTTATTCTCGTTGAGCAAAGAACAATGCAAAGATGTTGTTTTTTTTCTTTTGCTAAAGCGGTTTATTACAATAGGTGTGATATTTTAATATAATTCTGTGTGAAATTCGTGTCAAGAACTTGATTTCTCGTTGTGGAGGATTGAATATTTGCAGAGTTCCTTAAAAGCATCTAGTAGTTTGGGATACGCACTGTAATTTTATTTATGTAAAAGACTTTTATTTCACTTGCAGAAATTTAGCCTTTGTATTATAGCCCATTTCATTCTGTAATTCAGATTCAATATACATGTGATTTAAAATGATGAAATCGCGTAAGTGTTCAATAATTTATTTACACGGCACAGTTTTTGCTGGCTCCGCCCATCGGTGTATCTCCAGTTATTGTACACTTTACTTCAAAGGAAAAACACCGCAGCCATGATACAATCATATTTATAGATCTAAAGTACAGTGTCGGTCATTTTATCGAACTTGTATAATCAAAGAAGGTTAATATCTATATCGCAAATTCAAACAGCATAGGTACAGGTATATAAGAACGAATGTTTAATGAAAGAGAGATAAAGATGGAAAGAAGGATAGTATTTGGCTAGAGCAATAATGTGTGTGTGACCTACATGGCATTTTGAATTTGTAGGTCATGCCAATAAGAAACAACCAAAAAATTAATAATGATTATAGAAATGAAGGAATTGAAAAGCCAAAAAAAATAAACAATGCTACAGTATACTGGAATATATAATTGTATATTTTTAAAAGTTTAAAATCAACATTCTTCATTTTATTCTTCGTTAATAAAAATTACTTCAAATTTCGAGATTTCAAGTTGAATGGTGTTTTAGGTTTTGAGATAATTGTCAGACCGATTAAGTTATGATAGCTGTGTTATAAATGTCACAGAACAATTTACGGTCAAAATGGATGTCTCAAGTGCAAGTGAGTATTATCTACTTTAATATACAAACATAAATTTATAGGGCCCTTCACTGTATTTGTTTTCCATATTTTATATTTATTGTTCTTTTATGTGAAATTAAAGCTTTAACAAATTCAGAATTTACTGTTTCATTCCAAATAAGTAAGAGATGGTCAAAATTTTCATTATAAGTACAGTAGTGCTAGAAAAATGCAAAGGATCATAGATTAGAGGTCGATACCCTCACCCCATGTATATTCTAGCGGTATAGATGTAAACAAATGATAAACATTAAAGATTCACTGTTAATGTTGTCCTGATATATGCGTACCTTGATTATCAGTGCTCCTATTATTTCTTATAAGTTGAAAACCTTATGGGGTTCCTGAATTGAACGCCCCCCTCCCCCAATAAAAAAAACAACTTGAAGAATCCTCACCTTATACATGCAATATTAAGAGCGTTATTTATTTCTCTAATCAAAGAGCGCGATATAATTACTGGGCCTGTGTCTATCTGAATATATTTTTTTTAATTAAAAAAAAAAAAAAAAAATATTTTAGAAATAAATAAAAAGTTTGTTTTTATTTTGCACGTCCAGTCCATGTGTTGATGATTCTTTTATTCCTTGTTTCACCAATTCAGACGGGTAGGCAATTTTTATTTCACCATTTATTTCTTTCCAATTTATTGTCTCCAAAGATTTATTGATGTGTTACAATGTATTTTTTTTTATATTGTACTTGAAATAATGATGATAGGAATGTTAAAAATAGTTCAAACAATTAATGTTGCTGCAGCTATTGCGGAAAAATACATAGTTCATATTTTAAATTTATATCTGTAAAATTATTCATGAGAGGTAGGATTAGTTTATAAGATATTTCATACGTAAAAGATCCGCTGTTTAAATGAATGTTATTATTAATAATATGCATACTTTTAAAAGCCATAAAGGCCTATATGAGAAAAAAAAAATATAACATGTTTTTTATATTTAATTTATTCATTCGTCAGTGAACAATTTACAAATCATCTTTACGGACCAAACCTACCACATTGAAATAGGAGCGGAAGTTCGTTTAACATGTGTTGTGATTGGTGGAAACAACCCTCACGTGACATGGATATCAGTGAGTAATGTGTGGATTCCATAGCTTTTTTCAAAGCAGAACTTCGACCTCTTTATATTAAACCATATTGAAGACTAAACAAAGTACATCATTAAACTTTTCTAGATATCAAATAATTATTAATTAACCTGCATAAAAAATCATTACAAATGTAAACTTAATTTGACACAAAGGCACCGATTTCCATAACCTGGCTTAATGAAATAGCATGGGTTCTATGTAAATAATTGTCAATAGCTTACATAAATTATTATTTTTTTTGTTTGTTTGTTTATGTTTATTCATCTCCCCATTTCTTGTATAGCCGAAAGGCCAATTGCCTTCAAACACAATGACCGAGCACAACGGTCAAACTTTGATCATTTCCGGGTTTGACACGGCGGACATTGGTCAGTACATTTGTGTCGCCTCAGATGGCTTACAGTTTGCTAATCACGTTTTTACCGTGGCTTTGTCGAGCACAACAACATTAAAGCATACAACTGAGAAAACATCAACATCAACAAAACATGTGACAACACCTACACAACAAGTAACAACATCAACACAACAAGTGACAACACCAACACAACAAGTGAAAACACCAACACAACAAGTGACAACAAGGGTGTTAGCAACATTGCTAGAGAAAACCACAAGTGAGCGTCCGTCCACTTCATCACCACCAACAACTATGCAAACTCATACAACCAGTCAAAGTTTGGAAACAACCTTACCAAACACCCATAGTCCTGTGCAATCAACTGGTAATATTATTAGTAACAAGGATGCAATTGATCATTTATTTAGACATTTTGAAAGTTTAAGAGTAATAAATACACTATTCAATTTTCGGAATGTTGATTTTCAAAAATGTGTGCTTAGTTTTTGTGTCTTTTCCCGTACAAGAAACCTTGCTGTTTTTAATTAAGTATTATTTTTCTGTGAATCCCTTACTCAGCAATATAGATGGGAAAGAAAATTAAAAGGTAATTTCAAATGAAATGTGAAGTTGGAAAATACACCGATGACAAAGTTTTCCTATCAATAAATTAAAACACGGTGAAAAATATATCTACTGAGTATACTGTAAAAATAGAATAATTTTTTGTTTTGTTGTTTTGTAGGTTTGGATTGTATGATGTGTAATGACGTCATATCCCCTGCTTTCTGTACTAATTCCGTTAAATGTGGTACGCACGAGGTAGGAAATGGAATTGTAAATGACATTTATGCTTTAATTTAGAAGGAGGTATATATAAAAAGACAATGCAGAAAAAGAATGTATCAAACTGGAAATTTAAGTCCCAGAACATAGAACTAATTTTTAAGGTAGATTTTATAGTAATCGTTGGATCCTTTAGAGAATGTCATATTTCTAACATTATTATAAAAGAAATCACGAAAAACCAAATAAATTATTTCTTTCATAATTTTATTTACATTTTCTTTTATTTCAACAAAGAAGAAATGCTATGCTTTTACAATATACAAAATGTAAATGGATCTTTTAAAGATATGTATGCCGTGTTAAACAGTATTTTTGCACAGCTGAAACCGAACAAAAATTTCTGGAGTATGATAAGCTACCAAAAATGAAGCATTCTTGCTAATTCGACGAAATTTTATTCGGTATTAACAAAGTACTGGTCAGGAAAAGAACACGATATCCTCATGCATATTTATAAACGATTGACGTTTATCCTGGATCTGCGCATGTGCGCGGGAAAAGCATCGCGAGAATCATCAGGTCGAGGAAAATATATTTTGTGACGTCTGTTCAGTGAGGGACACAAATAGACCAATCAGCTCAATGAGTTGCATTTAATGCATTTATGGGTTACTACATAAAATACTACATGTGTTTTTCAAAAAGGCTAGTTTTTTTTAAAATCGCTCTCAGAAAGACTTGATGCATTATGTACATTATTATCTACTAATCCCATGCTCATATTTGCATACAAATGATTAACAATGATGAAAATTAAAGTTTTCCCCACTCCATTGTACAGGTCCGTTTGTTTAGAGTTTCCCCGTGCTGTACTGCTAGTGGACATTTTCGGTTGGATGAACATTTACGGATCTTCAGTATGGAGCGCATTATGCGCAAAAAATATTTTATGTCAAGTACAATGTATGGAAAGTAATTTAAACTGCTATGTTTACACCCTGAATGGGATATCGTCAATTATCCCTTTTGGTTTTTTAATATGAACTACATAACATATGTAGATGAAACTTACATACCATACATCTTGCCTTCTTAGAAATATAGTTAGGCTAATAAAATAAAATTGGTCAAGGAATTCCAGGCCTCTAAAAACTATTCCAGTTTGAGGGCACAACCAAGCATTTCGATTAACACCTTTAAGAAAAATTAATTCAGGTAGGTAGCATCGGGTTTTTTTAAGTGGGTGGGGAATAGATTGATTGATTGATTGTTTAACGTCCCTCTCGAGAATTTTTTACTCATATGGAGACGCCACCATTTGCCGATGGAGAGCTGCAAATTTTGTCCTATACTCGGCACTTAGGGCCATTGAGCAGGGAGGGATCTTTTTCGTGCCAGCACCTACTGCGACACGGGGCCTCAGTTTATACGGTCTCATCTGAGGGGTGGGGGGATAGAACAGTTAGAATAAAAATCAACCAGCTCGAAGAAATCTGACAAGTAAAATAGGTTCCAATATCTTTCACTACTAAACATGACTAAATTTTATTCATTCACTACAATTTACTGCCAAACTTCAAATTTCACTTTCGAATTAGCCCGAGCCAATGCTGATAACCTATTTGCAAGATTTTTTATATTATTTTCAGGGGGTCAGAAATACTGTGGTTCATATGTAAAGAATATATTTATATTATTTAGTAGTATTCTGGTTTTGGCATTCGGTATATTGTGCAGATTTATACATGATATTCTGTGGAATATTTTTTGTTGTTTTGAACCATTAAGAAATGCAGAATCGAATGTATCTAATAACCATTTTGATTGATCAAATTATATCATTTGTTTGTATTAGTTATTTCATTTTGGCACAACATGGTTTCCACACTTCTTTATCCATAGTCGCTGACATCTGTAGAAGTTCACCCAACCGAAAATGTCCATGGAAAAGACAATTGCACGTGATTATTCCTCGGTACAAAAAGTAACCAACTCTGAGGTGCTCTCAATATTGACAATCCCTAACTCACGTGTTTGTAGTAATATCGTAGTAGACCATCATGCTTTTCGGTTCATTCACGAGACTGGACCATTGTTTGCTGTAAACATGCGAGACAACGTGATCATAAATATTACAATAAGAGGCGGGTTTTTATCCGACACGGAGAGAAAATAATTTTTACCAAATAATATTTCATAACTTTTAAAAGTGATGGAGGGGAATTGTCTTATTTGCAGAAAGTATATAACTTATATAACTTGATGAGACACCACATATATTTATTACTTTAAAATAAAACACTAATACGGCATATATAGCTTTAAATTTTGTTCTTTAAATAATGAAATGAACTAAACCTAAGACGGACACATCTAACATTTGTTTTACTGGAATATGAAGAATATCTTGATTTTGCTTTTTCATTTTTCTTAACTAACTGTTCTTGGTATAATTCTTGACTTCCCTTTAACTTCCTTCATTTAAATTAATTTCGTGATTTATTTACTTTTGCCCCTTGTAACCTTTGCACTTTCACACTTGCAAACAACTTTGTTCCGTTTTAAATTCACCCACTTATATTTTTGTTAAAAAATGATCCTGTATTCTTTGAATTGCCATGTTTCAAATACGTCCAAATGAGGGTAGGGCGAAGGGGCGTAAAAAAACGGGGGTGAAGATACAGTAGTTTTGCAAAACATCATTTTTTCAGGAATGCTACCTTCAGCAGTTCCTTCGAGACGGCAGAGTTCTATACATGCAGGGCTGCATGAACAAATTTGTAAGTTTTTTTTATATCAATACAGACAGTATTTAGACCCGTGTAATGAAGATCAGGAACAAAGAGTTTTAAATCATTCTATCCGTCTAATTTGGGTCATTTAAAAATTATGTTTTGAACCATCTTAAGGTTGATAAACCCTCTTCTCATTCATATGAAATGTTACTTGAACCTAAACTAGAGGTACTGTGAGCGATGAGCTCACTAAATGATACCCCCCCCCCCCCCCCGCCTCCCATATGTTTATAACTGGTGAAAAAGTCCATGTTTTCCTGTGGCCGGCAAACCCAAAATATGTGTCGGATCAAAAAGTAAAATAGGAGGTGCACAATGGCAATATGTAATAAAGATTCTGTGAAAGTTTCATCAAATTTCATTCAGTGGTATGAGAGTAGTTGCGGATAAGAGATGGGTACCCCAAAGCGTAACAGACGGACGGACGGACGTACAGACGGACGGAAATAACGATTACTATATACCCTCCCGCTTTTCAAGCGGGGGGTATAATGATTAAAAAGAATGAATTTTATAAGTAAAATACAAACAATTGTAGCATAGCTTCCGGAGCAAAATTGAACAAAATAGACCCTTCAGCTTGGCAAAAGTTTTAATCTATAAAGGAATAGTAGACATTTCTGTCATTAAGAGTTATATCTTTTATCAGAGTATCAATGAACCTTAAGTTTAAAGTAATGTCTGTTTGCCTCTGAGACTCCTAGCTTGCGGTAAAAAATGTTGTTCGACAGCTGTGTGGGTGGAGGCAGGTGGGTAGGAAAAAGCCTTTGAATGTATTTATTTAATTCCCATTTTTTAAACAGTTACAATATTTTTTAAACCAAATTTAATGAATGGGTAATTTCCGATCATGACAAGGAGCACATGACGGGTGTGACCGGTCAGCATGGGATGCTCACTCCTCCATGGCACCTGATCCCACCTTTGATGTTTTGGAGGTCATGTTTGCTTTGCTCCTAATTTGTATTGTTTTATGGACTTTTATATTGAATACTGTTCGTTATCTCCATATCTTTCCATCTCCAGGCGTGCAATGGTATTCAGTCTCCAGCTGCAGCTGCAATAATTGGACGACGGCGACAGTCTGATGGTGTTGTTTTATGCGAATCTTGTTGTTCGGATTACAATGGATGTAACTTAGGCGGACTCTGTAATACTCCAGGTATGTTTTCCTTACAATTCTACAATGTCTCCGTTGCATGTATTTTAACTGACTTGCCAAAAGGTTGACTCTTATATTGAACTTTTGCCAAGAGCGCTGACTTTTACAGTTGAAGGCTTACTTTTACACTACCACAATGTACAATATAAATATTTAGCTCAACATTTAATTAAATGTAAATAAAGGATTACAGTTCTATTCACATATAAGTTTTTGAAGAAAACGACAACCACCCTGCCCTCAACTCCCAAAAGTGCCCTTAACACTAGACCTATGGCCACTAGAAAGGTTTGGATATATTTTATCAATTCTAATCCTCCGTACATTAATACAAGTTTAAATGTCCAAGTAAACCGTCAACTATAGAAGTCGGTGCTTCTCGCAAAAGTTCATTACCGGAGCCAAACAAAAGGTCAAAAAAGCGTATTAGTGCCACGCAATATTTTTTTTAAAGTTGGTACTTCCTTCCAACTTTAATGTTGGCTTTTCCATCTTAAAAATCTTCAATGTCAATCAAAGGGCTGCTTTTTTTATAAATTAAACAAAAATGGATATAATTTTTCTGATATTTGTGATCAATATGAAATTCACAATACAGTGAAAACCGTTTAATCCGTCACTCGTGGAATCCTTTGCACTGTAAATTCCGACGTTAAAAGGATTTCGAATTATATTAATTTCCAGGTTTAATTACGCTGTTTTATCCAACGCCCTGTTTATTCCGAAACCAAATTCGTCTCCCAGTGCATGTCGGAAATAAAACAGTTTTCACTGTATTTTAATTGCTTATCAGTCCGATTTGGCTGTCCGGGCCCCGGGATCATGAAGCATCTTAAGCTTAAGTCAAAAAATGCCTTAGATGCTGAATTTTTTTTAGAGGTCAAGCAGCCAGAAATAAAAATGCCGTCCGATTTTGTATCATCAGTCTGCTGTTGTATGCAAATTATGAGTTTCCTTTAACAAGTTTTAAAGATTTTATAGATAATTGAAATTTTGACTTAAGTCTTAGTCTGTTTCATGATCCCGGGGCCGGGTTTTCTCAAGCAGAGACCAATATTTCCGCAGTAAGATTACACGGTACAAGCATTGTTTAAGCATTTACCTATAAATTATTATATATTATAGGAGTACCTCCCAAAATATTGGATATTTCTGTGTCTCCTTCAAAGATTCATCTTGGAGATAATGTTGACGTGAAATGCAATGCTCTTGGTGTGCCCAAACCCTCCATACAATGGGGTGTGATGGTAATTTAAAAAAAAAATATTTTTGTGCATTTTTTTCCTCATTACTCATTATACATTATGGTAATGAACTATTGATGCTTTTTTGCTGATAAAAAAAGGGCTCGAGCTCGATCCCTCTAAAATTTCCGAATCAAACTGTTTATAGAATTGATTATTGCAAATAAAGTAAGAATCTATATAATCAATCCTGGAAAAATTAAACTTGTTATAGAATTTTCACCAAGTTAAGACTGCAGGTTGTATTTGATTATCGACTAGTTTAGGATCAGGAATATCTAATTTTTTTAAAATTGTGTTTAAAAAAGGAGAATCTGGGATTGTGAGTAATAACTCAGTGTCATCTAAAATGGGATGGGAAGTAAAGGTTATCAATGAATTGACAAATTTATTAAACAGGAAGGTCCGGTTCTTTTAAATTTAATATTTCCATCTTTCGGAGCTAGTGGAAAATTGAGTTCAAAAATTGTGGGACAATATTGAAGGACTAATATTTCTTTCAACGATCATTGAGTATATTCTTCATTCCTCGAAGCTAAGCATCCTATTCACATACTAGTTAATTTCTGTTTTTTAAAAGATACTCTAACCGACTCTTAATACTTCTTCTGTTCTTTGTGTTCCAGCTGTTGTACATGTCTTTGTTTTTATTTCCAGGCACCTTCATATCCGGACAACTTAAGATTTGTACAAGGAGAATCTGTTTTGAGGATATTGAATTTTAATCCCAACAATGAGCATATATACAGGTGTACTGCAGAAAATATCAACGGTACAGACACAAAAAATATTGCAATAAGAATAAACTAAATCAAAGAAATCTAAACAACCACCATTGTTTGTTTAAAAGGCACATGCAGGTCGAGTTAATTTCTATCTGTTTTCATCTGACGCCTTGAATCAATGTGGGTTCTCAATCTTTTCTTGATATTTTGTTTTTAAGGTTTGAGCCAATTTTGATGAAATTTGGCATTAAGAATTAGGATGGTAAGGAATAGAGAGAGGATTAATGCCAAGTACATCAAATTATGTTCATTCAGTAGCTTGTTATTTGTCAGATCATAGCCTGTTTCTAAATGATCCGGCTAAAAGATTTTGACAGCCATACGAAAGGGAAAATACTATGCAGCAAAATTATTCCTTAAATTGTAGTGATTACATGAATTGTATGCTAGACAGTACAGACTATATAGTTCAACATCATATTTATAAGCTTAAAATATTTACATATTGGGAAAGTGTGTTCCTCTTTGATATTCCTTCAGGTAAATTCTTCAAGTAAACCCGCCGAAATTTGGCTGAAGCATTGCCGACTCGGCGTAAAACAAGAAAAAAAAAATCAATTTTCAAGTAAAGGACACTTTTGCTTTTAGATTCTTGACTTTACTATTTTTTTTTTCATTCTGTGAAATATATCAGACAAAAATAGAGTATCCATACACAATGTATCATGCCAGAGAGACAAAGAATCAGAATTTTCTGCTCAGAGAACTACAATTTAAACTTTTAATATACATGTATAATTTTAAAAACCCTTTTAAGTTGGTCTGAAATAAAATGAAGTTAAAAGCCATTGCGAACGAAGAAAAACACGTGTGCAGGATCAAAATTATGCAAAACAATAATTTACACAATTTTTCACATTTTTTTATCGATAACTGCAATAAATACCTTAAGAGACACAAAGACAAAATGTTATGAAATAATAATGGCTTTGTTTTAAAGTATTCTAATTTCTATATAGTTTGCATACGTACATAGAAAAAAAGGGGTAAAAAATCAATTAATCAATTATCATAGCATTTAGATATAAAAAAAAACATCACTTGCTATAAAATCACTACAGATTAAAACACTAAAAGAATATATAAAAATAACAAAAAACACATGTACAATGTATTTATCCGATATGCAAACAATTTCACATCAACGGAATCTCAGATCTTAAAAAAAAAATTATAGAAAAACGACAGTTTACATAACATTTAAAATAAAGACTCATTATTAGCCCTTGAACGACCTAAGGCAGACAATGTGGTTTTTGGGTCCGACAAAACGCATGTTGCCATCGAACGCAGCCATGTATAATGTTTTGCTACGCCTTTGATTTTAATTTTTTTTTTTTTTACATGCATGTACATGTATTTTGTACTGTCTTTCGTGATGTAACCTCAGGTCCGTCACCGTTGAACACTATCGAATGAAAGTGAGATTAAGCTCCGCCCATTCTGTAACGTAAGTGGTCCAACATCTCACTCAGCGGTAAAACATCAATTTTTTGTTATGCCCGCTCCGCAAAACATTAGAAATGTTTGACTTTTTTTCATATAGAATTGTGCAGGAACAAATTTGTAAATGAATAATAATATGAACTTAAATGAATCAAGATCATGATAGGGAGCAAAATCAAACAAACTAACAGTCAACGTTTGCTCAAGGAGTAAGGAGTGTAATTTTCGTTGCACTTTGAATCCCTCTATATAACGCAGAGACCATTCATTCGAATGACGCCGAATAAAAGGGGGTGTCATGTTGCAATATTTTCTGGCATGAAAAAAATTCGAATGGAGCTCTTTAATGGAAGCCATATGAAGAAATGGTTTTTATTCTGCACATTTGCAGCCATATTGAACTTTAAAACGACGACCTTGTCTCAAATCAAATTTAATATACAAATTTGAATGTAAAAAAAAAAATACAAAAAAATTGTAGAATTTTATATGCTATCTCGGATAAAAGTGTTATGCTCATGGTTTTTTTTCGATAAACTAGGTTTTTTTATACCGGAAATGAAAAGATTATTGATACAAAAGTTGCGAATACCCTTTGAATTTGAAAATTCGAAGCAAGTCTGTTTTGGCTTTTGAAGGAAAGCGTACAGAAATGATGTTTTAAACATTTTTGGTGATGAACACATGAAGCATTAATGATGGCAAAAAGCATCACGAGTCGTTGGCTGTTAATCACACAAAATTCTACTCATATAACTATAGCTTGCAAGATGTAATATAAAAATTTAGATACATGTTCAAACAAACTAACAGTCAGCGTTTGCTCAAGGAGTAAGGAGTGTAATTTTCGTTGCACGTTGAATCCCTCTATATAACGCGGAGACCATTCATTCGAATGACGCCAAATAAAAGGGGGTTCCATGTTGCAATATTTTCTGGCTTGAAATAAATTCGAATGGAGCTCTTTAATGGAAGCCATATGAAGAAATGGTGTTCAATTTGCTCATTTGCAGCCATATTGAACTTAAAAACGACGACCTTGTCTCAAATCAAGTTTTATATACAATGTAAAAAAACAAAAACAAAAAAAATCGTACAGTTTTATATGATATCTCGGATAAAGGTGTTATGCTCATGTATTTTCCATAAACCAGGTTTTTTTTTAACGGAAATGACAAGATTATTGATACGAAAGTTGCGAACACCCTTAAGATTTGAACATTCGAAGCAAGTCTGTTGTGGCTTTTGAAGGAAAGAGTACAGAACTGGTGTTTTAAACGTTTTTGATGATGAACACATGACACATTAATAATGGCAAAAAGTATCACGAGTCGGTGGCTGTTAATCGCACAAAATTCTACCCATATAACTATAGCTTGCAAGATGTAATATAAAAATTTAGATACATGTTCATGTAATTTCGAGTTATGTGGGATATTATGAAAATTTATGAGAAATAAATCACCTGAAATCAATCACATGGATAATCTACACACCATTTCTCCATGTGTCCCCACCTGGAGGTAATCGGACTTTCAAAGTGAGAAAAAAATTCTAGAAAAAATGTCAAATAAAACAAGAAAGCAGATTTATAAACACTGTATACTATTTTTTCTTTAATTTTTCGAGGTTCGGGCTGTCGATTGAGAAGAAGATTTTTCTTTGAATTGAACTTTTGAACAAATTTTCTGTGATCCAAAAGCCATAAAAATGAGCATACCAAGGGAACCATTTAAAAGAGTGTGAGTGTGAGAGAGAAAAGGATCGTCGACTACCTCATACAGTAGACCGAATACCCACGTGATACCCGTCACGGTGGACAACTTGATGTATATCTTGAAAAGTTTGCTTGTTTGAGAATTCGAGGCAGCCATGTTTTTCTTGATGCAACACGTCATTGCCACGAACAGAATGAAATTCACAAATACCATCAAAGCAACCGGCAGCACCATGGTAAAGATCTTCAAGGCGCCGTCAGCTATGAAGCAGGTAATGGTTGAATACCCTAGACTTGAGCCACCGCTAACTTGATAACTAACCTGGATATGAATAGCCACTATCACCATACTAATGGTCATGCATGCAGTGAGGTAAATCATTAGCTTCTTGGTCTGTTTTCTGTTGGAGTTTAACTTCATGACGTTAGACATTGTGTTGAATACATCCAAACAAGATACAGACATCCAGCACAGGACGTTAAGCCAAAGAAAGTGAGACAAAATTCCAAATAACATGCATAATGGGAAGTAGTAAATGAAAAATCTTGACGTTGTGTAGAATGTATTGGCCATGAAGAGGGAGAAGGAGAGTATGATGTTAATTTTAGTAGGAAGAGTTAAAACTTGTTGAGTACCTAAATTAACACTGACAGTTAGGAGACAACCAAATGAGGAGACGGACATACAGAGCACAGAAAAATACGTTTCGGGCGAGTCTTCATCACTCGATAACCGTGTGAAGTTATCAGTAATTTCTTTATAAAGGTCTAAGCATATTGCCACTCCGCGCTCTTTGCTTATTTCTGCACGAAAACTTTCAAAACAGACATCGTAATTCAGAATACAGATTTCAAAATCAGAATAATTCAGACGGTATCCCTTGGGAAGATAGATTTTGGGACAGTGTTGCCATTGAGCGGCATAGCTATAAACAGTGGGAGTCTGATCGCCTTGTTCCGGTTCAATAAGGTTCTCGATTACGTACGTCTTCAATAAGAAGTACGTATCGAAGCCGCCAATTTTTATCTCCAAAAGCGAACCATTCAGACCTCTCCTGGTGAGATTCTTTACATATTGTATCATGTAATTGGATACAGATATTATGTTTTCGGCTTTCTTAGGTCTAACCAATATCAAACCAGGTACACAAATTCTGTTCGTGCTGGTTACGATCGGTAAGGCATAATTTACATTAACGGTTCTAGATTGTTGATCCATTTGCAATACAAGATTTATCATTTCCTTGCGGAGTTGGTAAGTGAAAACATTGACACCGGGTTGTGTGTTGCAGACCGCGAAACTAGCAAGGAAGGACACGGAGAGGTCACTTGCGATACGTCTTTGGCATTTAGGGCCTTTCTGGGTGTAGAATTTATCACATTCAATAGGCAGGCATCTTTTCTAGAAGAGGAAAAACAGCATTTCAGTATGATATGCAATAAATTTATTCCAACTTTTAAAACGACGAAAATTATTTAGGAAGTCGAGCTTTAGGTCTTGCAAAGCCATTTTCGAGTTATTGTCTCAAAGTAGTGAAATTTGCAGCAGACGGACGATGTTTGGTTCGCGTTTTTTGATAAAAAACATGAAAATGATGAATATAATAAGGATCTAGAAAAAAAAACATGGTAAAATATCTTTAGACTCGAAGTTGCTGAAATTGTCTCTTGCAACTCGAAATATGAACAGATCCATAAATCCTCTGTATTGTATGTTTTATGTATTTTTTATATTTTAATTCAAGTTCAATTATGAAACAAACATATTGCGATCTTTTATGAGTTTCGTAAAATGAAGTATGAATGTCAGATTGTTTCAAGCATAGCATTTTAAGAGTGCCCATAGTTCCCAAGGTAAATCAGCGAAGTCTAAAGGGTGAAGATAAAGGGAATCTATCTAGAAAAGGCAGACCCATTTACTAATATCGCAATAAATAAACTGTACGAATGTAGTAGTAAGGGATACAAACTCCTAAAAGCATATTAAACTCGCTTTGGCTATTCAACACGATTGATTTCGGACAAATTTCAGTTGTCAATTTCAGGGATTTTTTCATGTATTATTTTTGTATGTATTATATATAAATGATCTGAAAATTGTCTATCAAAATGGTATAAGGAGAAGAAATTAATAATAGGACATACCAATAAAGGACTAAAAATTTCCTCTTTACTACATCTCTCGTCCACCTGATACGCAGAGAGCATCTCCAAGGCTGAAAAACTTAGAAGGGAAGAAAAAAGTCCAAGAGTTTGTCTTAAACGATCTAAATCCAGTGTACCAAATATTATGGAGTCAAATGTCGTCAATTCATGCACTGGAAGAGTAAATTTTGGTGCAAATGTGTTGCACATAGCACAGTACACGTTTTTGAATCTTTTTTCTGAAGAAAAGATAACTGTTTGGGGCAAAGTCTCGCAGGCCCATTGTAATAGCTCGTCATACTTCAGCCACAGTCCTGTTACGTTGCACTTCGAAATGTCGGGCTTAATACACCTTAATTTGTTTTCTAAGAACTTAGGTGGAGTGAAGACCACAGCATTACCTTTCACACTGGGATTTTCTTTAATTCTTTCCTCTTCATCAACAACGTTTGACACATAAACCTTTTTCCATGGATAAAGTTCATCAGGACGTTCTCCAAAGCATTCCGCACAAAACACGTTTTGGTACGAGTCTCTTGTCTTCGATGAAAATACAGGTGTGTGGTAAATCTCTTGCATCTGTTCTCCTGAATGTAAAAATCTCTTGCACTTTCGCCATACCATATTTCTAGGGTAATTTTCCGGACATTTGTTGATCATCCAATACGAACCAACAGGCATTTTTATCTCCTTTCCTGAAGAGTCATAAACTGACCCTAATTTAGTACTTAAGCATGAGAGTTCGTCTTTTTGATCGGTGAAATCTTTAATCGGTTCTGCTGGGTCCATCGATACATATTTGGATATGCAACAGTCCTTCTTCCTTTCACAGTCTGGTTCACAACTACAAGTCTGACATCGCGCCACCAGCTTACATTCAGAGCATAAATCCTGCTTTCCTATGAGACTTAGGTACGAATAGTTGCGATAGAAATATCCTTGGTCGTAACATAAAGGCGTATCCGGGCAGAACATCATAAAACTACTTATCAGGAATCTTCTGAACTCGTCCTGTATTGTCTGCGTATAGTTCTCAACTCGATTGAAGTGATGGAATATTCTTTTTGTTTCAGGATTTGTTGTATTTATTCTTTGTTTAAATGTTATTGCCCTCCTCATCCCATCTAATCTGGAATCCATCACCCAGTTTCTACTGGCAAAGGCAATCTCTGCTTCATCTTGACAGAATGCCCTATGCTTTTCTTGTAAACAATTCATCTATAAAAGGAATAATCTTATAAATTATAATTATCTTTAAAATTTAACTTATTCGCCCGCGTGGCCTAATGGTAGAGCGTTTGCTATGGAGTAGGAAGCTGATCCTTACGTTGCAAGTTTGAATCTTACTGTTGGACACAAATTCACCGGTCCGTCGGATGAGACCGTTTAGACCGATGTCCCGTGTCACAGTAGATGCTGGCACAAAAAAATTCTGCTTGCTCAATAATGGCCTTTGGTGTCGAGTATAGTCAAAATACAGCTCTCCACCGGCAAGAAGTGACGTTTCCATTTGAATATAAATTCTTGAGAGGGACTTTCCACAATAAACGCATTGGCGGATCCTGAAGTGATTTGGTTTAAGCCCCTCCCCCTCTTTTTGCTTAAGAGTTTTTTGTTTACTCTAAGTCCATTGTCTTTAAACATTTTTCCCACAGAATTAAGCCAGGTTCATGTATCCTATGTTGAAAATGAGTTAAATAGTCTCAATATGCAAACCTTTATATGATATTGCAAATGACCCCCAACCCGAAAAAAAATCTTTTTTGTAGAAAAAGAGTCCCAGGGGGTAATTATTTTATATGTTAGTCCTATAAAAAAATTCCCCCGTTTAAAAATGATCCCTTTTAGAATGATCCAAAATTTAAAAGTTTACATTAATGCAAAGCATAAAATCGGGGGAAAAAATATCTTTAAGTAATTTAAAAGAATTTTCAAAACGAATCCATAGGATTTTTAAAAATAAATACATGTACATGGTACATATTTTTATATAACTTTCAGTGTGATCAAACGGTAATAATTTATGTTTTCAAAACAATATTAACTAAAGCCATTTTTTCTTTAAAACTTGTACAAGTTATTAGTTATTTAGGCGCTAGTACTGTTTTTAGATCTAGAAACGCAATACTTTTTGATTCCATGTTTTACGCATCATCTTTGAGTCAGAGCAGTTCATACAAACAACTTAATTTTTATAAAATCACACATTAATGAATATCTGAGGAGAAATGAAAAACAAATTAAAACCTAAAAGCAAGCATGAAGATAAAGTATAAAGCGAATTTATTACTTTAACATGTATGTCTGTTGTCAATGAAGAATTATTTCCTCCAGGCAATGAAATAATAATGCCTCAATTCCCCATGTGCACATTCTAACACACTTAACACTTCTTGATCTGACACTTATTTTGGGTCCCACAGAGCAAAACATAAATTTTGCCAATTTAATCATATGGGAGGCGCAAGGGGGGGGGGATATCATCTAATGAGCTCTCACAGTTCCTCTAGTTTTGACTGTCTATGGGTTGTTTCGATACTTTACGGGTACATGTGCGAAGTATATACATGTATAATAAAAGGAACTTCAATCAATTTTAATATTTTGCTTTGACACAGGATGAAGAAAACGTTACAAAATGAAATTAAATGTTCTGATTTTCATATTAAAACGCTCTAAAATATACACAGAACATAGTGAAAGGGTGTAATAAAACAAGAATAAAACTAGAGATACTATGAGCAATGAGCTCACTAATAAATGAAACCCCCGCCTCCCATATGGTTATAATGACAAAGTCAATGTTTTGCTGTGGGCGGGAAACCCAGAATATGTGTCGGATCAAAAAGTAAAATAGGAAGTGCACAATGGCAATATGTAAGAAAGATTCTGTGAAAGTTTCATTAAATTTCACTCAGTGGTATAAGAGGATTGCGGATAAGAGATAGGTACCCCAAAGCGTATCAGACAGACGGACGGACGTACAGACAGACGGACGCAGAGCTAGACGGACGGACGGACATACCGATTACGGTATACCCTCCCAATTTTCAAGCAGGGGGTATAACTAGATGTACGGTGAGGACTGAGCTCAGTTAGTGACACCCCCCTCCTCCCATATGATTATACTTGCTCTGGGGAACACGAAATAAGCGACGGATCATAAAGTAAAATAGGACGTGCATAATGGCATTATTATATCCCCCCCTTGAAAAGCGGGAGGGTATATAGTAATCGAGTTGTCCTTCCGTCCGTCTGTTACGCTTTGGGGTGTCTATCTCTTATCCGCAACTCTTCTTTTACCACTGAATGAGATTTAATGAGACTTTCACGGAATCTTTGTTCGATAGTCCCATTGTGCATCTTCTATTTTACTTTTTGATTGGATATATATTTTGGGTTTTCCAGAGCAAAACATTGAAACTGTCATTTTATTATATTATTGAAGATTACACCCCCCCCCCCTTGAAAGCGGGAGGGTATATAGTAATCGCGATGTCCGTCCGTCTGTTACGCTTTGGGGTGTCTATCTCTTATCCGCAACTCTTCTTTTACCACTGAATGAGATTTAATGAGACTTTCACAGAATCTTTGTTCGATAGTCCCATTGTGTATCTTCTATTTTACTTTTTGATTGGATATATATTTTGGGTTTTCCAGAGCAAAACATTGAAACTGTCATTTTTTTATATTATTGAAGAGTACACCCCCCCCCCCCCCCTTGAAAGCGGGAGGGTATATAGTAATCGCGATGTCCGTCCGTCTGTTACGCTTTGGGATGTCTATCTTTTATCCACAACTCCTGTTTTACCACTACATGAAATTTAATGAGACTTTCACAGAATCTTCGTTATATAGTCCCATTGTGCACTCTCTATTTTACTTTTTGATTGCATACATATTTTTGGTTTTCCAGAGCAAAACATTGATACTGCTAATTTTTTTTTTTAAAATATTATTGAAGGGTACCAATCTCTTATCTGTAACTGCTCCTATACCAATGAATAAAAGTTAATGATTCTTTCACTGATTCTTTATTACGGTGATAATGCCCTTGTGTACCTTCTTTTTTCCTTTTTGATCTGACACTTTTTTCCGGTCTCCAAGAGCATAACAGGGACTTTGTCATTATAATCATATCGGACACGGGGGTATCATTTAGTGAGCCTGTTGCTCACGGTACCTCTAGTTCACAAGGAATCTGTGAAAGTATCATCATATTTTATTCACTCATGTGTGTCCGATCAAAAGGTAAAGTAGAAGATGCACAATGGCACTATGTAACAAAGATTCTGTGAAAGTCTCATTCAATTTCATTCAGCAGTGGAAGAGGAGTTTTGGAAAAGAGAAGAGATATCGAGCGTAACAGGCGGACGAACATTCCGATCACTGTATATAATCTCCCGCTTTTCGAGCAGGGGGTGTAATACTAGTATTATATAATATTGCTACATTTTTCTGTCAGCTCGTTGGGCTCGATAAGTCTTTACTCCTTTAGATTCTGAACCATTGCATTGACTTTAAAAAGCAATAATTTTACAATTTATTGAGATCAACATATCATCAATTTATATCCAATTTAGCTCAGGTGAGCATTCTGGCCAATAGATCTCTTTTCTGTCCCCTAACAATTTTAACATTATTCAACAAGGGGGTAATTATTCTACGGGTTTCATTTTTCTTCACGTGGGGTATGCAAATTTTTAGGGGGATGACAATTTTTCTACGGGCAAAAGGGTCATATTTCGACGTCGAATAATGACCGGGGATCATTTTTCGCCGTCGAAAAATGACACCGGTCATTATTCTATGGGGGTCATTATTCGACTTTACATCGGCGTGGGGCAGCGATGAAAGTTTATGCACTAAAGTTCATGAGTTGGTCATTACGGTGCAGGTTCAAATCAAATGTGTAACGTAAAAACCAATGCTTCGGATTCTGTTTGGTTGTATATGTTTAACGTCCCTCTCGAGAATTTTTTACTCATATGGAGACGTAGTTGCAGAAATGTAGCTCTTTGATTCAGTAAATTCGTACAGATAAAGCAAAGAGCTACAGATCCAAGCGTTGTAAAAACATTCGATTTACACCACCGTTTTTTCGTTGGTCGCTCAATTCGGGCATAATTTCTTGCGTTTTAGGCCTCTGTCCACTCTAGGAAAGATCTCTTCATGAATCTATCAAACTTTCATTGATTTTTAAAAACAAAAAATATGAGAAGCAATCAAAGATCCTTCGAAGACAGATATTTTTTTGAAATATTGCTAGGTCACATCGTAGTTCTAAGATCGCTTTGTAAACATGCTTATTTTTCTACAACGCATGGTATAGGCATGAAGAAAATAAATTTACTTATTTTGAAGACACAAAAAAAATCTTACCAGTACAAAAATGGCTATCCTTAACATACTGGAAACAGACATATTTAACTTTCTCAACTTCTCTAGTGTACTAATATCAAGGAAATCATCAACATAAATCATTATCATTTTAATTACATAATCAAAATATTTCACCGTATGTAGCTAATTGAAAACATAATAAAAATACGTGTACCATATAATTTATATTATCAAACTGAATATAAGTAACAGTGTGTGGTAAATTAAAAACATAATTACTATCCGTAATATTTACAATGAAAACTGATATAACGACACGTGTAAGATTTTTCCCCTGTCATTTCCAGTGTTTGTGTTTAAGGAAAGCCATTAGCATTCTGAGAATGAATGTTATTGCAAACTAAAAAGAGATTATTTTGTTGTTTATTAGTTTCTTTAATTAATGTCCTTTTTGAGAATTTATGTCTCATTTTTAGAAGACATTACTTGCAGGTGAGTCCCCTGCTTGGCGAAAAAGTTAATAGTGTCTTCATTACAGTCGCGAAGTAAGGAGTTGCTTTTAATGTTGCGTGTTCGAATCCCACTGTTGGACGTGGAGACCGAACCCTCGAATCAGACCATATAAACATAGGTCCTGTGTCGCAGGAGGTGCTGGCATGAAAAAGTTCCATCACTACTCAATGGCCTTAAGTGCTGAGTATAGAAGAAAATCTGCAGCTCTCCAACGGCAAATGGTGGCGTCTCCATATGAATGTTAAAAGTTTTAGTCCCTCTTTTAGATATAGAAAATGCAACAAGCGGAAAGGAATAAATGTGTTCAATTTATGTTTTAAAAGTAGAGGTTCTATGAGCAATGAGCTCACTAAATGATACCCCCGCATCCCATATGAATAAAACGGCAGTATCCATATTTTGCTATGGGAAACCCAAAATGTGTGTCGGATCAAAAAGTGAGATAGAAGGTGCCCAATGGCAATATGTCATAAAGATTCTGTGAAAATTTCATCAAATTTCATGCTGTGGTATAAGAGGAGTTTCGGATAAGAGAAGGGTACCCCAAAGCGTAATAGACGGACGGACGGACGGACGGACATACCGATTACTATATACCCTCCCGCTTTTTAAGTTCTCTAATCAATAGGCACCAGAAAGACCTCTGAATGACGCAATAGCTCTAATGAACAACACGGACTTAACCAGAATCAATTTCCTCTCTGTTTCATCGTACGGTCATTTTAAGTCTCTTTTTTCTGTGTTTAGCGCCCGCGAACGAATAGCTTATCTCAGTTTAATTAACTTAAAAATTAAATTAAATTAAGAAATCACAATTAACGATTTAGAGATCGGGATCAGCATCTTCTTTCGTAAAGTGGTGTACTTTTTTATTTCCAAAATGAAATAAAAATTAATTGGATTTTAAGTTCAATTTAGATAAATGGCGCGCATTTTTCTCAAATGATAAGGAAAATTTCTATAAGAGTTCTTGAAATGTTTTGCCCCCCCTTTTTTTAATGTTTTTTTTTTTCGGATGGAAAGAACAGTTTTCGAAATAGGGTGAGTGCTATAGGCGAAGAAAAAATGGACTTACTGGTGCGTCTAACTCTCCCATCCTAGAAAAGGCATGGGCAGAAATAGAATCGTACAGTTTTCAATATTGTTTAAAATCTGTCGCATTCATTTGCGTTCAACAAATATTTAATATTATACTAAAAAATAAATCATTGGAGTATTTTTTTACTACCATTCTGTCACCCTTCAATATTCAATCAATGGCACCCTTTACTTCAGAATGTAGAAGAAATATAAAATGTTTCCTTTAATAGCCATCTTCATCTATAATGTATAAGTTAATTTGGCGTTACGTTTAATGTCGCGGAAGTAATTATGGCGCTTTGTTATATAAAGATGGCTTCTATTGAAGAATTTGTCGAAAATGAAAGCCAGAAGCCGGGGACTTGTAGTAATGATTTGTAATCTCAGGAAAATTAACAGTTTTATGTTATAATCAATTTATTATGGAAATGTTTAAATGTGATTTGAAAGGAATATCCGGGAAGCTTCCCACACTTACCTCCAATTTGATTCCTTCTGTAGGAAAGGCTTGACATTCTCAAAGTATTTTAGGAAATACAAAGTTTATAAGGTACGATTCTAGATTTAACGTTTCTATTTTAAATATGTACATGTAACACCTCTTTGTATTTAAGAAAAAGTTAGGCTATATTTATGCATAATTATTAAGTTTCATAATTTTTTTTTCAAATTAAGAAATAGGAGGGAAATGACCTATCCGATTGAAAACAATGAAATCGATTTATTTCTTTTGTCTTTTGAATCATATTTTAAAGTTTTTTTTTTAGAAATGTTCGTAGGGATTTTTTTCTTTAAAAAGTAGATGTATGTTTTATTACCCTGTTCGTAAATTTACACTTGTTTTTTTTTTCAAATTGTATGTTTTTTTTTATAGCAATATGTAATTATTTATTTTTTTTTTTCGGCTACTTTGCATTTTGATTTTTTTCCTGCTAATTAAGTGCTACATGTACATTTAATCTACATGAACTACATTAATATAAATTCCGGCAGTATTAGTTTACCTTCGATTTTTAAGACAGATGTTTCGAATTACATGTACATGTACAGTGTATATTTCGAAGTGATTTTACCGAAAAGAAACCAATCTTTCAATAAAAATAGTGAAAGTAACATTGGGAAAAAGTGGAGCGCCAGGCCCCCCTGCCCCCCTCCCTGTTGCTACGTGCCTTTTTTGTATAGATATAATTTAGGTAAGGTTCAAGTGCATGCGTTTCTGAAAAAGATTGTATTGGAAACCATGTTACATGCTGTACCACGTTCAACGTCTTTAAAGAAGATAGTAGTTTATGATAAATGTTTAAATCGAATGTCTTATTAAGAAAACATATATTTATGTCTTCTAATGCTTATAGGCAAGATCACCGCAGCTTGTTTTTGCTAATTTTGTAAAAGTCAAATAAAACACTTTCATGTTGATGAATAATGTCATTTATTAAAATGACGATATAAATGTGAACAATTTAACAAACAAGAAGGGGGATCAGATTCACAAGCTTTGCTTATCAGTTACGTAAAATATGATAATGTCTATCCCCCAAAAATGACTAGAAAAAAGTATCTGTAAGACAAGACAATCAAAACATCATATAAAAAAGTTAGCAAATAGATGGCACATCAAAACAAAATAGGCAAACATCACAAGAAAAAGTTGGCAAAAAGAAGGTACATCAAAGACACAATCAAAACTTCAGAAGAAAAAGCTTGCAAAAAGATCGTAATCAAAACCAAATACATAGAAGCAGTAAAACAATTGAGTAAAAACTATAATATAATATAAATTTTACAAGACATTAATGATCATATTAAGGGATAGGAATGCTGGGGTGGAGGTGGGTCTTCAAAATAGACGTGCTTCATGTTAGCGGTGGTGAGCGCGCGAGTGTGAATGACTCGCTGAGCTAACCACGTGACCTTACACAATCCCTCAGGCAAGGCGTGGATCTGAGAATTTTTACGATATACCAACGTAAATGTTTCTGGAAACCTCCAAACAAATTATCGCATTAAATACATAAATACAATTATTATTCTAATAATTGTTGTTTTATGTCTTCTAATGCTTATAGGCAAGATCACCGCAGCTTGTTTTTGCTAATTTTGTAAAAGTCAAATAAAACACTTTCATGTTGATGAATAATGTCATTTATTAAAATGACGATATAAATGTGAACAATTTAACAAACAAGAAGGGGGATCAGATTCACAAGCTTTGCTTATCAGTTACGTAAAATATGATAATGTCTGATCCCCCAAAAATGACTAGAAAAAAGTATCTGTAAGACAAGACAATCAAAACATCATATAAAAAAGTTAGCAAATAGATGGCACATCAAAACAAAATAGGCCACAAGATGTGATATGCAGGTCACATCCATGTAAAATGTGACATGTAAATCACATCCGTGCCATCCAAGGTGAGCTTGCACACATCATTAAGAAAACATATATTTCGTTATACTGCATGCATCACTTTACTAAGATCGTAAGATTACCATTGCCTTTCATTATTTATTACCCTCGACAGTCTTCAAAGAAAAATGTAAAAATTATTTCTTTTCATCATTCTAAGTGATAATTTCCTGAATAGAATGGTTTTTCAATTGAGATTTATATGCTAGGCATTTCTTGCTGACATAAAAGGAATGAAAAGATAAAAATAAATCTTATGTGACCATATTTCCTTTTACCCATTGATGGTCCAACAACCGCCTCTCAGGTACAAATTTAACAATGCTGTTAATTTTTTTTTTTAAGAATTCGTAACTATATCCCTTGGGAGATGATGTAACCGCTCAAGCGCACATGTTTAAAATCCCTTTAGTTAAGAATACTTAGTTGCAAGTTCGTTTAAAACTGACCAAGTGGATCTTGACAAGAAAATGAAAATATAAAAAGTTAACAACAACGACGACAACAACAATGACAGACAATAGACAAATTTAGATTCGGTCCGAAAAAGTTCACGTGAGCCCTTGGCTTGGCTGAGTTAGAAAGAGTTAAAAATAAACATATCCTATTTCACTCAAAAATCAATATCTGCGCTATAATAGATAAGAAAAAATTGAAAATACTCAAGGTCTTCATTGAAAATTCATGTTTTTTTAAATTTCGAATTACACTGAAATAGAAGCGACTGACATTAGAATAATGATGAAACATGTGTAGATAACGAATAGTATTCAAGATCAAAAGTCTATAAACAATACAAAATAGGAGCAGAGGAAACATCAGATGTGGGATCAGGTGCTATTGAGGAGTAAGCATTTCCTGCCAACTGGTCAAACCCGCCGTGTGCTCTTTGTCATGATCGGGAAATAACGGAAAAATCTGTCGTCAATTCAGTGTATAAATAAAAGATTTACCATTAATGATCTAAATTATCTTGGATGTTTTTAAATTTAAAGAATTTATTATTTTTTTTCAGAAAAGGTGGCCGCCATCTCGTCCATGTCTTGACCACCCTTTTTGTAATAATATTTTTGTATGGGAAAAAATGTCGCCAGAGGAGTTAAATTTAATCACCGTAAACATTGTGTTCTTTGTATACAAGATTGGAGAATCCATGCTAGACACGACAACAAAACCATACTTAGTCAGTGCAGTGTGTTACGACACCTCTCTATATAAACAATCTCCAAACATAACCTGCAAGGAACTAGAGAAAAACGCGGAACTTGAAGATCACATGCAAAGCCTGTCGGGAAATTATTTGATTTACTACAGATTGCTTTTGAATATTCCCGCCATTCCTTTAGCTCTTCTTTGCGGGTCATACAGTGATCGATATGGAAGAAAAATACCTATCTTCCTTCCAAGTTTAGGTAGTGTCTTCGCAGCCGTGTTCTACATACTCAGCGACTTGGTGCCTATGTACAGGATACCCCTATTATTTTTTGGCCTCGGACTTCAAGGACTTTTTGGGAAAAGCTCTGTTATAACGATGGCCGTTAATAGCATGGTTTGTGATATTTCACTACATGGAAATCGAACAAAGACCCTTAGTATTCTTTTAGCTATGAACTTCCTTGGTGTTTGCTTAGGATCTCTACTTTCCGGAATAATACAAAGTCTGTTTGATCTCAGTGTTACATTTGTTTGCGTCACAATACTTCATGGAATGTCCATTTTGTTAACCATTTTATTAATTGATGAAACAGTAGATTCAAACAGAGAGCAGAAATCCAAAGAAAAGAAATGCGAAGTGTGTGAAATTTTTCGGCCATCGAATTTTAAAGAGGCAATAACTGTTGTAACAAGACGTAGGTTTTTAAACGATAGAAAAATGATCATTGCACTTCTGGTAATTTGTTTGGTGACCCAGGTCTGCAGGACAGGGGAGGGTGACATTAATCTTCTCTTCATAACGAGAAGACCGCTCAGTTGGCCAAAACCTTGGTATGGATACCTGTTGTCTTTAGAGTACGCCGTTAAGGGTGTGTGTCTATTTCTTTTTCTTCCGCTTCTCTCCAACAAGCTAATGCTTCCTGATGTCACAATAGTCATGCTGGGAATTTTATGTAAATTAGTTCGTTTGGTGTGGGCGGGATTCTGCAATACTACCTGGATGGTGTTTGTTTCGGTTGCCATAGGAGCTATGGCTGGAATGTCAACTTCCGCTCTGCGTTCATTGGCTAGTAAAGCCGTTGACGTAGATGAAGCGGGAAAGTTATTTGCCATACTTACCGCCGCAGAAACTTCAAGTAAATTTTTGGGATCACTTATATTTTTGAACATATATGGTGTCACTGCACATATTTTTCCTGGAATGGCTTTTTTAATTGAAGCTTTTGTATATTTATGTCTGTTAATGGTTTTATTTGTAATGTTCAGGCCACTGAAGAAGCTACAATCAAGTGTATTAAGGCATATTTCTCACTCAAACTATTGCTCATATTGAAGATTTAAGATAAAAACAGTACATTTCGACATTGTACGATCAAACACAAGTCCAAAGAGGTAACAACAACAAAAATATTCTTTGGTGTTTCATCTCATATTTATTATTTATTTTTATTGTAGTACGATTAATTGAAAGTCGACCGTATGTTTTCTGCATAAAATTCTAATGCCCAAGCTCATTCTTTTTCTTTGTTTATTGTTTAACGTCCCTCTTGAGCATTTTTCATAAGTATGGAAACGCCACTTGCCGATAGAGGGCTACTGATACCATTGCTCTACACTTAGTGACATTAGGCAGTGGAGACTCTTTTTTAATTTGTACTAATACCTACTGCGTCACAGATCCTCACTTTATATACGCTGCCGTTGTGGATTCGAACCCACGACGTAAGGATCACGTTCTTTTTCAGCGACTCTAGAGCAGACGCTTTAATGGATGCGGCAACACGCGTGTAATATATGACTAGTTTAAAAAAAATGGGAAGAAAGTTGATTAAAGAAAAGTGATTTCCTTTTTCAAATCAGATTGTCAAAAGATTTAACTGTCAGTTGAACAAAATGGTATGTTTCTTTTCAAAAAAAAAAAAAAAAAAAAAAAAAAAAGCTACCATTCTTTTAACAAACATTATATCCCTTTAGATGTAGACACTTTTTATGTCTTTTGATTTTGATTTACTATTGGTGAAATTATCTTTGCAAGTTGTTTTTAAATTTTCACTTTTTACACATGATTTTTAATCCTTTTCAAAGGAGAAAACACATTAGGAAAAATAAATTATGTTTTTGTTTTTCTTAAAAAAAAAAATCTTTAAATAAGTTAACACCAGGAATTAAAGGTTGAACTTCTATTGCTGTTCAAATAAAATTTACAGTAAACTTATCTACCTTATCTTATTATTTTACTTATTAAGATAAAAAAAAAAACTTTGCCTTTTGCAAATCCTAGTACTTATTTAACTTTTTTACGCTTCACGCAATTCTTCAGTTTTGAACCTAATTTCATAATTAAACACCGACTAGACGAGAAAATCGTTATCTAAGACAGACTAACCTTGCAGGAAAATTTTGGATTTGAAAGCTATATTAAAAATAACAAAATCTAAGGTAAGTACATTTACTATAAGAATTATCTTTGTCTGTTGTAAATGATTTTAGTTTTAAAAAGTAATTGTTTTGTTTATTGGAAATTCACTAAAACAGTTATCATTAATTAATTTTTTTTTTTTTTTTAGATTTTTAAGTCAGAGTCTGAAACGATTCATTTATTTCAAAAATTTTATACCTTTCAAGTAAAAATTTTTTGTTTCTAATGCAAATAATTTTTTTTTTTATGTACATCTTTACATTTATTGTGTTAGAATTAACAAAATGATATATATATATATATATATATATATATATATATATATATATATATATATATATATATATATATATATATATATATATATATATATATTCATTTATATATTCATATGTGTGTTGTTTCACTATACTGTACATATATTATAAAACAGCAGTTCTTTCATAGTAATTTTCCCCCTTTTATCTATTGACAGAGATTTCTCCTATATACAATGTATTCATGGGACTATGTTCTGATTATACTGCAAGGTAAATTTTTAAATAATGAAACTGACAAAAATGAATATTATACTTTATGTAAATTAGTTGAATCTGATTGGTCGAGAAACACACGCTAAAAACATTATTACCCGCTGAATAATGAAGCCACGCACAAAATCCAGCGTAGCAACAGTCAACATTACTTGACGACGGGTGATTTTATTTTAAAAAATAGCGACTGTTTTGAATTTATGCGCGCACGGTTTACTGTTATATGTATTTGTATAAAACATTCAGTATTTTATAATAAATATTGCGTGTAGTTCCAGTTTTTAACCTTTCAAGTAAAAATTTTTGTTTCTAATGCAAATTATGTTTTTAAACTTTTCATTATTGTGTTACCTCGGTTGACAATGGTTTTCTTGTAAAAAAAAATTCAATGTTACTCTCAAAAACATGCAATATTTATATAATAGCTTGAGTGTATTTCATTTCATATAAGGGAAAAAACTTTTCTAACCTTGTACGTATATGTAAATATCACGGTGTGATTTTTTATCAAAACAATTTTAGTATATATATTTTAGCTGACTTTAGAATATACTCTTAATTTACTGTAATTACTTAAAACAAACAGTTTGAAAAACTTTGATTATACTAATTACAGTAGATGTAACTGAAAAAAAAAATTATTTATTTAATTAATTTACTCAACATGTCATGAGTTATTCCATCTAAGCCATCTGTTACTCATGCTCAGTGCTAATTGCCATTGTTATATTTTATTATTTATATGTTACATGAATCATTGTTAATCAGTTAACTCCTAGGCTTTGAATTGTTCAGGTGCAATTTTTGGATTTTTCTTTGAAACTTACACCCAAATACTACCTAAATTATAAAAAAAAACAGTGCTAAATTTCAATACAATATAATTTTTATTTTTATTGTTGCCAGAAAGTTTGAATTTATTTTCCCACAGTGATATTTTAATCAAAAGTGTTAAAGGTGAACAAGCCAATCAAAAATTTTCATAACTTCAGATACATGTTTATGTATATTAAAAAAAACCATACCACATGCACTTGTCAATTAAGAATTGGGAGTAAATTGCTCAAGACTGAAATTCATGAACAGTGAAAAAAATAAAAGTGGAAATGAAAATTGAAAATGATGCAAATAATAAATTTCTAGAATATAAAGAAATTGTAAACCTTCTATGAAACCATCCTTATTAATCTATAAAAATATTTTCACTTCTAATCCCATTTTAGTGAAATTTGAATAAAAAATAAAAACTACATGTACGCGGTGGAACTTATTCATTTTACTCATTAAAACATGTCAAAGAATTTTTTTTTCAAATAATAATCGCTTTATCAACTTAATGTCGCACTAAAGGCATCTCACTTGCATTGCTCATCCATCTTTAATTTCGAAATTACTTTTCTGCCAAAAATACATGTAACCTAGGAATTGAAAAAAAATATCCATGTCTACAACTCAAAAACAATTAAAAATTTGTTTTGAGTTAAAGGGAATAGTTTTTGTGTTTTTATCATTTTCACTTATAATTGTCAAAATTTAAGTAAGAATTTGTTAATCAAAAAAGATTTTTCTTTATTCACAGTAACACTATCTTTTGTTGCAAGTCAACAGGATTTAACATGTGAGTGAACAAAAACGTAATCTTTTCTCTTCAAACAAATACATGTACACTTAAATTTTATGATACCTAAACTCGAGTTCTTTAAGAAAAGAGACAACTTGTAAATTTATCTAGTTTCAACGCTCGTTATATTACAGTGTATGATCAAAGTAAAATATATTTGATATTTTTTTTTCTGATGTTAGATCAATTGAAAATTATTTTCACTGACCAACCAAAGTACATCGTAAGGGGTTCAGAAGTTCATCTGACATGCGTATTGACTGGTGGGAACCAACCCCATCTCACGTGGATATCGGTATACTAAGTATCAATAATATTTTAGCCGATATTATGTCAGTACAACAGTGTTGTTTTGTTGAGCTAAATATAAGATAATATTACCCTAACTTTGAATTGTTAATATTTCTCGCTCAAAAGTAGAACAAAAAATAAAAAAAAAACGAACAAACTTTTTTCAGACATTTAACTTTCTCTCAATAAATGTGTAACGAAAAATCTATAATTTCGGTAGTTTCATACTCTCTCTCTCTCTTCCTCTCTCTCTCTCTCTCTCTCTAAAAGAAAAATTGTATCTTGTTAGTAGGTGTTTAGACGTGTCTGTTTTTAGCCTTTGCGAACACTTCCGGAAAAATGTCGCACAGAAAATGGCGGTTCCACCTTGATAATCCCAAATTACGAGGAGTCGGACAATGGCCAATATATCTGTGTGGCATCCGATGGCCAACGGTTTGCTAACCACGTGTTCACTTTGAATATGAATGATCATCGAACTTCAACATCTACTGAATTGACAACAATGACGACGACAACCTCGACAACTATGAAGACTACAATACCAACAACTGCTACACGTAAGAGTTTAGAGTATTTGGAACTTATGCTAATATTCCTAATAATAGGGTATTATTGCATATATTAACTATTGTATATTGTTTAACGTCCTTCTTGAGAATTATCATATGGGGACTGCACCATTTCCTGGTGGAAAGCTGCAAATTTTGATCTATACTAAGCAATTAAGGCCATTGAGTAGTGAGGGATCTTTTTCATGCCAGCACTTCTACTACAGAAAAGGACCTCGGTTTATACGGTCTCATCGGAGGGACAGATCTGCACATCCCAGAGTGGGATGTGAACTCGTGACGTAAGGATCAACTCCTTACTCCACGACTCTAGAGCAGACAGTATTATTTCTGCGCCATACGAGTGACTTACAAGGGCCGTTCAAAAATTACGCGAACTTGTTGCACAGAAAATTTTTTTGACGATATAATGGGGCAAAATGTTGTAATATAAAAGAATTTTTACTTATATGGTCTTCAACATTTCATATAAAAATGTTGTAAATTGGTATCAATTTTTGGTGATTTATCAGAAAATATCTATAATATAAGCCACGTAGCAGCAAAATCTTTGAGGTCACAGACAATATAAAGAAATATTTGATTTAGCTTTCATTTTCTCAACATTTTTCCAAGAGTTCCTGAACAGTATGGGTTACCTTATTTACTCAACATCCATGTATCATTTCTTGTCTAGCGTAACATCTATTAAACAAAAGCATATTCTTTTTTTTTTTTTTTTGGTTTTAAAACCAAAAACTGTAGGTATTTATGAGATATAGTGTGACATTGGTAACTCTCAATCACGTTCTTTACAGTCCGGATAAAGTTTTCGTCGATAGTATTCTTCCCGTCCTCCCATATAGCCTTTTTACAGAGGTCTAGCGGTCCAAAATAATTTATTCCAATTTGCTATTTGTTGACAGATGTCACGAATACCCTAGTATACATGTACTACATATTTTGTTTTGCATATTTTGGATATATGTTGGCGTTATCTCGAGTATTACACATAATTTAACAAAATTGCAGTGCTCCGTCAATTCTGGAGACCTCATTTTCACAGTTGTTTTCACGGAAATTGCATCGAATAAATATCACTAAATTTCTGTAAGTACTTCAAATATCACGTCAGAAATCGAAATACATAATAACAGAACAATATAAAGATACATTTGAGAAAATTGTCGAAAGATATCGCGAATTATAGAAAATTAATGAATTAAGTTCTGGATTCCTCATGACCTTGTTTCACATGTTTTGCCATGCTCCGTACCTCTCCATCAGCGATATCAACATACCAATAATTTTAGAAGAATATTTTTAAAATACAAAAATTTTGCCAAAAATTTATTGGAATCTTTACAATACATATTTCTGTGAAATTTCATAACTATATGACATCTGTAAGAGTAATTAATAGCAGAGTCCGCGTAATTTTTGAACGGCCTTTGTATGAATAAAAGATGGTTTTTATGTGTTCTTCAACTTCAACTTGTATGCTGTTTGGTATTAAATGGAAATGTCATGTAAAGTCACACATTATTTAGAAAATTTCTTCCAATGTGTCGAATTTTAGAGATTTTCATCTTTGGAAATTCAGGAAAGGTTTAGGGTTTCATAGCAAATTAAAGTATTTCCAATTATAGGTACACGTAACAGCATTTTATATAGCTCTATGGAAATTTATGTTAGGGTTATTTTTCTCAAATAGCTGTTTCAGCTCCCTGATAAAGGAATAACGTGAACTTAACCACATGTCTCTCCTAAACAAAGATTATTTCAAAACGTAATGAAAGATATTATTGGACAGAATTAGGATATCTAAAATTCGATTAATTATTAGCAACTTTACTGCATTAAAAGTCCGTAAATCAGTACGAATAACTTTTCATAAAATAATCATGATAACGGCAAAACATCCCAATGATTTGGTTTCATTCATCTTATTTAATTTTTTTTTCTTGTTTTAACACTGAAAAGTTTTCAAAGTTCATGTTGAAAGGGTTTACTTTTTTTAATATAAAAATATTTTAAGTGCATCATGCTATGAAAAGAAGATAAATTCAAGCTACATGTAATATTTAGTATCATAGCTGCAAAGTTGACTCCAATATCAAAATTCCACCAAAGAATCAAAGATTTTAGTTTCTGTATAATCCAAAGTAGAGCGTTTGCTCCGTGATTGAAAGGTCGTGGTTGGAATCTCGGCAACTACTGACATGTGTCGAGAAAAAGTAGCAACTGTTCCTTTTCCAAATGGTCGGAAAGTTGTTGGTTTTTCAGATAATATTTTAAAATTCAAGGAGCATGCAGTAACACGATACTTATAGAATAATCCTGAGTAACAAGTAAATAGCCTTTCACACAACGTCAGGTATATGGTGACGTCCCTATATAAGTGAAAAAAATGTCAAATATGACGTTAAACAGCATACAATCAATTCTGGCATACGTTAGGAACTCATTTTCCAGAGAAAAGAAATACACACACATAAATTAACGTCTTTTAAAGCTCCAATAGCAGCGAAATACATACATGTTAAATCAGTAGAGCGATATAGCTTGTCTGTTAGAAGATGAAATCTTAACTACTAAAGCAGCCGTAGGCTTTGCAATGAAAACATGAATATTCTCTTTAAGATCATAGATTTTTAATTTTTATTTACAAAATCAGTTTGATCTTTTGATTATTGTTGTTTCTTTTAAAGCACTGAATTATATTTATGATTTCAAATATATATTGAATTTAAACATGTTTCATTTATATTTAACATTTATTTTATACGACATATTTTCCCTTCACTAATTCGCACAGATTTAATTCATTTATGACTGTTTTAAAAACTTTTCTTTATATTTATGCAGCTTCAACACCACATATACTCTCCGTTGAAATAAGACCCAGTCATTATCAATATGGCGATAACGTGCAGCTAATTTGTACGGTAGCCAACACTTCCAGAGATGTTCTAGGATGGAATATGTTGGTAATTAAGGCTTATGCTTTATAATTTGACGACCATATGTCTTTTAAGGCCGACTTAAAAAAATGGCATTTAAAAAAAGAATGCAGATTTAAAACTCCTTTTATAGGGTACCCATATTTGCAAATGAATTATTTAAATCAAATGGTCTAAACCTTTTTTCCATTTGTATTTATGTTAACACTCTTTATTTCCATTAATGACCAAGTTCTTTCCAAAATTTCATTTACCTCTTCCCAAAAGATGCTGAAATCAATTCCAAAATTGAAAATTTTTGGCAACATTATCTCTGGCCTCTGGTCATTCACATGTGTACAGACGATTTTAAACTGCAGCGTACAACTACACACTAATAATACATGAACATGTACTTTGATAGTAATAATTCCTCTTGCATATGGATAGAAGAAATTGACTGCATTACCAGCTGCAAAACCATTATGATTTGAAATGTTTAAAAGTTAGCAGAAAGGAAATTTTCTCGGAATACATTAATTACCATAAGCTTTGATTTTGTGAGTTAAACCACTAAAATGTTGTTTGTAACCTAACGAAAAGTTTTGTTCAAGTCAGATAAACATTTAAAAAGTGAGTGCGTCAAGGCAAATATTCAGTGAGAACAAATTCCGGGAAAAATTCGTCCCATCGTTCCCATTTTACAAGTAGTGTTAATATTTAGCAGGGAAAAATTCAATTCTGGAATTTATTTCAGCATACTTTGAGTAGAACGCAGAAATCCGGAATGAATTTGTCTATAACGAACTGATTTATTGGTTAAATAAAGTATTCTATGAAATGGTTATTACACTCCTTTTATCCAATATTTTAAAGTCGGTTTAAAGCGATCAAAACACAAACACTTGTTTCGTAAACGGGGCACGCACAACTTACTGTTAGTAACCACAAGATACTCACCCAATTTCAGGAACCCCACTTCAATGTCGCATTTTGATATATTGATTATTAACCTACTTTAAAATGGAATCGTTCGCTTCAAGATAGCTTTTTTATCATTGAAATCGTTTTAGATGTCTCTGGTCGACAGTCTTTATTGTGAACCACTCAATTTGTATCTCGATTATACATTTTAAGACAATTTCCGATTTAGGGTAGGGTAAAACCAGAAACATCCCAGTATTCAATTCCGATGTCTCTGATTTTATCATACATCTACAACACCAACCGGAAATGGATGCACCTTATAAAAAGTCTTTCTTTGTATGGACGGAGGTAATTTTTGAGGAATAAATCAGTAGTTTACAATAAATAGGCTCAACCGAGACTTCTGAAACGATTTAATTAACGACACAGAAGAATCTCAAAGCGAACGGTGTCCTTTGAAAGTAGGTTACTGATTCATATACAATGTATTATCAAAATGCAAGCTTGAAGCGGGTCTGCCTGGAACTGAGATACATACTGTACATGCACGTACCTTGTGGTCAAAAAAAAAAATGGTAGAGGTCCCCCGTATACTAAACAAGTGCCTGTGGATCCAAAATCCTGTGATAAAGTTGGCATTGCTAAAGTTTAAAATTAAAAAAAAATGTTAAAAAGATTAAAATACATGTATCTTGGTTATATTTTCTAGTGTATACATGTTGTTTTGTATGTGAAAAGCGAGCAAAGAAGGGGAGGGTTGGAAAAGTATTTAACCAAACATTCAGCTAGAGAAATACATTTGTTATATAATCTTTACGAGTGAGAATGAAAGCTGTTAGGATTTAATGCAATGACCTCAACTATAATGTTAAAGTCAATCCAAAATTTCTCTTAAACAATAACTATATATACAAACAATGAACCGACATAAACTATATTCGTAGATTTTAAATCCTTTTTCCCTTTTCAGACGGACCCTTCACAGATTCCATCAAACATTCATCTGAAATACGGCACAAATTATGCAATTGTTGAAATCCAGAATTTCCAAAGTCAGAATGTAGCGAGATATCAGTGTTTTGTTCATAATGCTTTGGGAAGTGACGCTCGTGTTGTTACTCTTCATTCACCACACATTCACCACAAATAAAGAAAACCGTGTTGTGTGTTTTTCTTAACAATTAAAACCTTCACTTATAGCAAAGTCAAAGTTGAGTACCGTATATATTTCAAATGAGGTTGATTTTCATATATATTGTGTAAAGAACAATTATCGATGAAATTAAATTCTAAAAGAAAATTTTTATACTGATTTTTTTTTCTCAAAAACTACTTCGTTACTTTTGGAACAAAAATAATAAATCCCACCGAAACCTTTAAAGATCAAAATTTAATGAAATTTTATTCTAAAGAAAATTTGTGCTATAGAAAAAAAAATCCCTTACTAAGTTATTCTCCCCATTTTGATTAAATTCAAACAATAAGAATTTGAGTTCAATTTCATGAAAGAAAGAAATATGTTTGATAATGTAAAAAAAGAGAAATTTGTTTCTTTTACATTTAAGATCTGCTGAGTTGAAAGCTTACATCTTAATTCTAAGATTTCAGTGATCTTTCCATTCTAAAAAAATAAATATCCATCCCCTGTGGTGTATAGACATTAATTAGAACAAATATTACACGTTGATAGATTTTAATACTGGTTGTGGTAGTCCTTGTCAATTTTTGCCCATCATATAAAGTTGTAATGTCCCTCTTATAAGAGAGATAACTTTCTGAAGATAATTTTCCATGAAATTCAAGGAATTGACATGTCCGATTTCATAGATTTACTTGATAAGGACCATTTTGTAGTCAATTCACTCGAATCTGTTCTATCGTTCAGCTGTTGGTTTATATTTTCTATTGCCAATACTTTTATTAATTATTTATAAAAGTTTACCTAAAACATTTATACTCAGTTCAAGTAAACGGTGTAAATTGAGATACTTATATCTCTTAAAAATTAAGTCATTTAATTGTTACAGAAAATTTAGTTGCAGAATTGCTTATAAATATTTAATAAATGTTTTGTTTCACAAAAAAAAAAAAAAAAAAAAAAAAAAAAAAAAAAATAATGGAAAGATAACTCTTGTTGATGCATGTGTGTAATTTGAAAAATGCAGAAAACAATTTGATATTCTAATTTAAAAAAGCAACTTTTCAGTATGTTTCTAATGGGAATAAATTTTTATATATACCTCATATTTCTAATTTTAATGTGAGATAAAAAATGCAAGATCTTTCTATTCACCATGAATATCATATTTTCTTCACATCATGATTTGACATTTTCAGTTCTGAAAAATTAATTCACACTTGAAATTATTTTCCATTTGAATTTAATGCTATAATTGGATATCAGTATTTGGAATAAAAAAATGGTGAAATTTGGAGCAGAAGGATATGAATCAAATTAGTCTTAACAGCTTAATCTATATACCAAACTTAATCTATATACAAAATATTTTGAAAATAAAAGGCCGAACCTTAAATGACAAATTCGAACAATCTATTGGAAGTCCCATGGATACCAATTGCGCTCCGTTATTAGCAGACCTATTTTTGTATTCATTTGAAGCGGAATATGTGCAAAATCTTCAGCTCGACATTTAGATATCTCGGACGTATTTTCAATTAGCAATGGTAATTTCGATTCCTATACGTCGATGCGATGTATCCTCGTGAGCTTGAGATAAAAGATGCGACAGAGTCTGACACATCTGTTTCATTCTTGGATTTTTTACTTGAAATGGATGTAACTGGTTATCTAACAACCAAGCTATGTGATAAACGTGATGACTTTAACTTTCTATCGTCAACTTCCCTTACTTATGCAGCAATATACCTTAATCACCAGCATGCAGAGTGTATATATCTCAGTTGATTCGATAGGCAAGAGCATGCTCTACGTATGAACAATTTCTAAAACGAAATCAATTACTGTAAAACGAGAATATTTGGCGCACTACTAATTTTAGCGCCTTTGGCGCAAGAGCCCCTGAGCGCTAAAATTTATTGTGCGCTAAAGGATTTCTAAATAATGTGTGTGTTCAAAGCTTTTACATAAGTACATGTAAACCGGAACGCGCGATTACGTAATGTCGAAGGTCATTGGATTTTATATACACACTAGCACTGCACATGTTCGGAAGACAGAAAGTTCTGCCAAATTGTAATTTAATTAAACTATTGTTACCCCAGTATTATCATTAACACCTTCAAAGTTTGGCTTCTCGGCGTGTCAATCATCTATCGCCTCGAGGTAAACAATTCAACCAAGCATGGTGATTGAGCTTGCAGACAATATTACCTGATTAGGATTACCGCTTTATCTATGTAATTTTCTGTCGATGCATGCATTGTTTTAATATGATTTAAATGAGTAAATACTCCATTTCTTTTAATTGAAAATAAAAATAAAATAGATTTAACATTGCGCCATGTCCCTGTGATAGCAACACGTACCGCGGTAAAGTTAACGAATGTTTACTGATATACAGGAGTACTAATGTGTTTCCGTGCTTGATTAACCAAAAAGTCAAATACGGATGTGGATAAACAAAACACAAATTTTACTGACAGGTGCAAGCGCTAAAATTTGTTTGCGCCAATGCATTCCCACTTGCGTTTGGGCTAAAATATGTATGCGCCAAATTTTCTCGTTTTACAGCATTGGCAAGCAAGTTGCTGAAACAAGAATATCAACAGTGTCGTTTAAAGCCATCATTTCGTAAGTTCTATGGTCGATACAGTAACCTTGTCAGCAAATACAATTTATCATTGAGTCAAATGCTGACTTACGTTTTTCATACTAAATATTAGTCCATTATTTATACAATGAATTGACGAAGAATTTTCCATTAATTCCTAATCATGACAAGGAGTACAGGTCGGGTGTTGACAGGTCAGCAGGAAATGCTCACTCCTCCATGTCACCAGATCCCATCTGATGTTTTGGAGGTCCATGTTTGCTCTGCTCCTATTTTTTATTGTTTATGGACTTTGATATTGAATACTGTTCATTATTTCCATATCCTTGCCATGCTATAAATCGACGAGCAGTTGTTCTGTCTAAGTCGTAAGGAGAGAGATAAGACTGCAGCTGCTTGATCAAAGATGCTCTACAGAAGTGATTGATACAGTTAACCTTCCTTCATTAAACGCATTAGTAATCTTTAACTGGATGCTTGTCCACTCATTACTGATCCCACGGAATGAATGGATCTGCACTATCTACCATAAAACGCTTTTAAACATCAAACGAAATTGATGATTTTTATTAGATTTCGTGTCTGACATGTTTTATTCTGCAATTCGTATGGACAAATTGACATGCTGATTCCAATCCCAATCTCATAAAATTAGGTTTGATAATATTATATAATATCGGATTTGTCTTAATTACTATTTATGGAATTCATTTTAAGACTTAGGCTAGAATTATTTTTATTACAACAGACACCTGACCTCTTTGTCCATTTCCCAGGAATATAGATAACACCTGCTTGTTAAGAGATGCCCTACAAGTTAGCTCCTTACAATAAAATCATTTCTCTCTAATTTGACATACATTTTTCTGTTATCAAATTTCGTAAAATTCTTGACCAGTGCTTGATAATTACACCCATGGGAGAGTTTGAATTTCTCTACCATACCTGATATAAAATTTTGTTATGGATTGCTGTCAAGTTTTTGCTGCAAAATATAAGTATTTTCTTGATTTAACATTTTTAATAATGATAGTGCATTACTGATACATTCTTTGGGGTTTGTAAATGAACAGTAAAAAGACACATTTAAAAAAAAAAAAAAAATTCAATTTAAGGTCACAGTGACCTTGAAATAAGTCGCAACACACCGTCTACCTAAGATGCATAAACTGGCCAAATTTGATGATTTTAAGTTAATAAGTTTTCTAGATATGGACCTGACAGGATTTCTCCATATTTGGCTATAACATCTTAATCATAGGTCAGAAGGACCTACTTTTTTTGCGCGACACACCTTCTACCCAGGATGTAGTAACTGAAAGAGTTTGCTTACACGTACTCTAGGCCTAAAAGTAGTAATTAAAAGTTATGAGCCAGACACGAAAAAGCTAACAGACGAACGGACGGATAGACAGACGGACACGAACGTTATAACAAAATACGTCCTGTCATTAGCCGGGCGTATGAAAAGTAGAAAGATGTTCAGTATTTAAAAGTTTAAATCCATAAGTGGTATCCCCCGTTCATAACAGAGTGGGTGCCCCATGAAATGAGTTCCTTACCTCTTTTTAACCCCACATTTGACCCATCGAACATCCGTCTAATCTTTGGTTCAGATCCTGCTACATTTCACTCCATAACTTCCAAAGCCAGAATATAGGTCAGTACCAATACTTTGTTCAAAATGCTATGGGACATGACACTCTAATTGTTACACTTCATCAACAGAACCGAGAAGTGCCAAATGAAATTAAAATGAAATGTCTTTTTACTTTTTGAAACAAATAAATAAAAAGCAACACTTACAGTTATGTCACAACAGAAAACAGCGTGTTTCAGTTTAGATTAAACTTTCTTTTTATTTTAGATATTCCAATTAAATTCTTCATGAAAATGTTTAAATGCTAATGCAGCAAATATTGCTTCGTTTCTTCTGAAATACAAAAGCGTATCCAAACGAACCCTGTCTAGATCCCAATTGAAGGGTACTTTTCTTAAAGAAAGCCTCTGCTTAACGATATATTTTTCTTGCTTGATTGAGTTATGCTTGCTATTTTAGCCGAATCAAGGATATCGTACAGCGTAGCAACAACTCGCCACGAGCATATCTATTAATCAAAGCAGCTTTCCTATCCCGATGCCAGTACTTCACTTCCGCTTCGTTCAACGATCAATCACTCACAAACGGGTACACTAATGCATTACTATATCCCTTCAAACTCTGGAGCAAGGGCATAATAAAATAAATAATAAGTATAAGATAATTTTACTGCAAAACAAAATATTTGAAAGAGGGATTCAATGACGTATTTTTGGAAGCATTTGCTAATGGAAAAGTGTCTTTGTCTGATTTATTCTTATATTTCCATCTGATTTTACACATCCCATTTAACTTAAATGCTTTTAAAAAGTTCCTGCATACACCAAATCATTTATATCTCAGTTGTTTATATTTGAAAAAAGTATTACCCTAAACCATAATTTAATTATGAACAGTTCGTGAAAAAAAACTTTATGTTTCATATTTGTGTTTCCGTGACGAGACCTTTCATTAGGTCCATGTACTTTGGAGTCTGGATATTTTAACCCTGTCAAGATCTGATGCAGAGGAACAACAGCATTCCAAAAACACATCTTTGAATTCTTGGAAAAAAAAACTCAAGATATTTTTTAAGAGAACCTTCCACGTATTAATCAATAACTCTATCTCCTATAGACTCAATATTTCTGCTATAAGAAATATTGCCAGTTCAACACTGCAATTACGCCACGAACAGCTGACAAACACTTCGGCATTGTCGTAACAATGTAAGCTGTCGCCAGTGTCTCTGTTTCTACATCATAAATATGCCTACTAAAATCATAGATTTTATGTTTCTGATCAAATTTAATTTAATTTTGAGTGCAAATTAGCCTAACTGGCTCGAACAAGTGTCTCCAACCATCGCATGCTTCGGATCCATGACTCTCCGGACGAGCGAAATTTTTATCATCCATCTCCAAACGTTTTTCTTTAGCTTTGCAGCTTTGATTATCACTTTTAACAAATACAAATACGCCAAGACAACAATCGATCACAAGTATGTTGAAGTTACCTTTCAAAAAAACTTCCCTTCGAAATATAGTCCTTTGCCTGATGAATTCCATGTGGAGAATTAGCTTTCAGTTTATTCATGAGATTGCTCTCACGTTATTTTCAACTCATAAATATTCATAAGATCTTGCAAAAACTCAAAATATACCATTTCTTTATTTTTTTAACATTTAAACGCTCAAATCTGGTTTGTTTTTATTTTTGTATGGCCTTTCATAGTTATAATTTGTACACTTTTGCGTGATTGACTGTTTACAATTCGTGATACCGTTCTTTTGAATAATAAGTAGGTCATGCCGGTGCAAGAAATTGCCGTTTTTAAATCTAAAAGGCGGTCGTAACTCTTCATGAAATGTTAAATCATCTGTATTTTGTAAAAATAAGCATTCATAATGGGCGGAAGAACTCTGTCATCTTACAATAAACACTTACATTTTATCATCAAAAATGATAAAAACACTAATCCTGTGCTCTTTCCTTCAATAAAACAATGTACTCTCTCTTCGAATTTCAAATCAAAAAGGCGGTCGCAACTTTCACTTTAGCATCAACATCATCGTGATTTCCGGTAGATGATATAGAGAAAAATCAAAACATCGGCGGAAGAACTTTATCCGAAATAGTTAGTATAAAAGATTTTGCAATTTTTGTATGTTCTCTATATAAAGGCTTCGGGAATCTGTCGCCATTATACTGTAGCTCCAATATGGCCCTTATCTAAATGAGCAGAATGAACACCATTTCTCCTTAATTATGCAAAGCGTTTTCAAGCCAGTTTACACCTTGCGTGTTTTTTTTCAAAATCTACGACGAACGGTTATTGCAATGATATATATTTGAAAATTATTTAACTGTCTGTCTCAAATGTATATATAAGTGATAATTCACAAGTTTTAAAATTCAAATGGAAATTGAAGAGGATCGGTACTTGACCAAATCTCCTGAAAATTTGATAACTTAGCTGACCGACCCACTTCAATTTCCAATGAAGTTTATTAATTTTTTATTTACCGGTAACTTATTTATTTCTTGATTATATTGCTCATAATATTTAAAGAGAAAAAGATATTTACATTGAAAAAAAACTTACAGAGTTTTGAAATTTTAATCTAAGTTATAAGATTTTTGTGAAAAGGAAAACTGTACTTTACTCTTCAAAATTTTGATCATGAGAGAGAGAGAGAGAGAGAGAGAGAGAGAGAAAGAGAGAGAGAGAGAGAGATAGAGAGAGAGAGTAAAAAAAGGGGACTTTCGTTTTACTTTAAAAGTCAGAAGCGCAATAATTATCTATAACATGTAACATTCCGACCTTCTCCTTTATTTCTTTAGAAGTACAACGTGTTATCTGTGCAAGGTCTCATCTAGATTTTGTTATTCTATAGACTTATACAACTAGCAAAGTTGACGAAATGTCACAAAATGGTAAGTACATCATATAATTCAATGTTACTCAAACTTTCAGCTCACAAATTAAATCAAACGTCACCATTTTTCGTACATTATGTTTACCACTTTCCCATTTCGGATGCTCGGGATTAAATTGCCAAAAATTAAGCAAATGCCCTGAGGTTTTCCAAATGACGACACACTACATGGTGAACTAAAATGAGATTCGTTTTACCTTACATTAATCTATTTTCAATACATTTATTTTCAAAATACACGTGTAATTGTTTATCGTAATATGTATTCTCTAATACAACCTTGTTTTTTTTTAATCGTGCACCGTATAACCGTACGTTGGGCACACCCAGCATAATAAAATCATTATGTTTGTCTATATTGATCAACAAACTAAGATACACTTCAATATGATATATTTACATAAGCTGAAAATTTCAGCTCAGTGCGACTATTATATTTTTAGAAAAACGCGTTGTCCACAATTTTTCCGGACAACTCTCGTTCAAAGAGTTTTAGAAATTAATTTACACAATATCTTGAATAATGAAATGGAATACGGCTATGAACGATGTTTGCTTATGGAAAACAACCTCTAAAACAAGATTTTTATTGTCAAATGACGCCATGATTTCAAAATGATCCTCCTTGCCATATTCTTTGAATTCATGCTTTATCATTTTTATATATTCAAATCATATTCAATTGAGCCAATTTCATAACTTTTTGAAAACATTAAATTTTAAGGTCTCAATTATGCCTATACTGTACCTTTACTTTGACTAATTTATAGAAATTACTTGTTCTTACAGAACAAATGCGTTCATTTACCTTTGTCAGCATATTACTAGTTTCAATACAAGGTAAGATAAAGAAAATTTATTGTTTGTATTACTGGAAGCTTACCATTCACTTTGCTTAAATTTTGATCACAGATCTTATATTTCTTGCCCACATATAGAAAATATATCAATGCTGGTAACGTTAAATTGTAGTTTTAGGTTACTGGAGCAACAGAATATTACATGTATTACATGTACAGATAAAAGGCTGATCAAAAGTGTTTTTTTTTTAAAGAAACATGTATAATTGTACACTGAGAATGTTTTTCAATGTAGTTAAAAGCTAAATAATAATCAAGAAACTGAGTGAAAATCATGGCAGCATTAAAAAAAACCATATTTTTAAAAGTGTTCGCTAGTCAAGGGTTTCTGATACGCTTTTCTCCTTATTATTCCTTTCCATAGGTTTTTTTTCTCAACGAAGTTGTGATTGGAATGATCGACATTGATCGACCAATCAGCATTTTTTTTCTTTTTTGTTAATGACGATATCTGCACTCGGGGACATATTTTGACTCTTTATTCTCGGGAATGAAATCCCCAATTGCAAGTAAACGATCACATGAATAGGTAATGTGTCATTCAAAATCTTAAGATATGTACAAAACATGAATTAGAATCTATATTGAAGGTATAGATTTGCACATAAAATAACAAATGAAAAATCAATACCTTCTTTTTAATTATTCTTTAAAAACTTTCATGATTAAAGTACGATATACGATATGAAAATTCGAAATCACGTGACAATAACAATCACGTCTTTTTCACAGCATCGTATGCCAAGGGATAATGAGATCGTATAAAGGAATTTCTGTGCAGTAGAGTATGCTGGCATAGCAAAATCAAAGTATTGAAAGAACTGAAACCCGGGCTTTAATTGCTAAAGTATATTTCCTGATCCGAAATAAGTGCATTTTTTTTTTCATTTTGGCCATTGACTTTTAACGGGTAGAGTTTGCATGATTATGATTTAAAACAAAATCCCATATACCAGTAATTAAAATTGACAGTCCAGACCCCAAGGTATGTTATGTTAAAATTTTATGAATATTTCCAAGAAATTCTTGCATATTTTCTATTAAATAAACATATTTTCGTTTTTCATAAAAAAAAATCCGTCTTGGAAAAGTCAAAATAATGCACATGTGTATTTTACAGACATTCTTTTAGTTTCAATTAATTCTTCAAATTCAAATTCATTATACTATTGGTTTGCTAAAAATCAAAACAGAATATAACCACTAACATATAACATCGACGAAAACGATATGAAAGATGATACTCTTCAACAATTTCAACATTTCGAAAAGCCCGCGCTATTGAAAGTAGTTCGCTTACAATATCATTTCAGCAGCGTATGTGCAAAAATTGTTATATCACGATCATCCCAATAAAGCAAATATATAATTCATCTTTCAGTTTAATTCTCAAGCAAAAATATTGACCACTAACTTATCAAACGATTGCGATGTGCTAAAAGTATTTTTAAGAGTATCGTCAGGCAATGGAACAATTTTGCTTATTGCAAGCGTCTGCTTTGACGCTGTTTGGTTTTTTGTTTACTGTGCTATTTATAGTAAGACAGTCGATCATGATGCCTATAGCCAGGACTTTGTTTTCAGCAAAGCCCGGCTAAAAACTCCCTTACTGAGTGCCAGATTTGCAACCCTGAAATAAGTGATGGCATCTTATTATTATTGAAAACATTCTTGAAAGTGGAGTCAAGCAAATAAAGGAACATATCGTTTTCTTAAATCTCACAGGATATGACGCAACGGAAACTTGTTTTTCTTGTGATGACGTAACTGATGCTTCAGTTTGCTTCACGAACACAAAGGTTTGCCAGCCAGAGGAGGTAGGGGTTTACAATCAATACATAATTTATTATTCGTAATGAAATCCTTTAATTTACTTCAAATATTAACATATTAAACATTTTATTTTTGTTTTATTCACAAACAGTATTTATTTGTAATTTATTTCAAATATACATGTATTCATTGTATTAATATATATTTGAAACATATATACACATATTTAAGTATGCAAGAAGAATGTAACAACTACTCCTAGCCGATTTTTTTTTGAAAAGCTATGTTTTTCTCCCTTCTTTTTGAGATTTGTTACACTTCAACAACCCTCGACGAATTAGGAGTATTACATCACAGCTCTGGGTGTTTTAGCCATCTTAATTTACCAAAAGAGCTAATGCACTCGCATGATAAAAAAAGATAGGACATATTTTAGACAACATAGACAAACATTTTGACAAAATTCATCATCATTTTCTCTTCTAATTTATTGGTCCCTGACCGTTGAAACAGGGGGGGGGGGGGGTGTATATGTTTCTTTCGCGTTCGTCTGTCACGTTGAAAATCAATTCTACATTTCCTTCTTCCTACATTATTCTTTTAAAAATTCTTGTTCAATGGTTATGGCAATATAAACAAAGGCGTTAGCCTTGAACATCTTTATACTACCAGAATTATGTCTGCAACAGATTTGTCATGTTTCGAACCACATCACAACGACTGATTCACCAGTTATAGTTGGAAATATTATTGGACGCCGATCACCATCTTCTTGTTTCAAGTGCTGCTCGAATAATAACAAATTAAATTTACCTTGTGAAAATCATTCTTGTCTTCTTAAGACAGGTAAGAATTCTATGGTCATTATTTACACACTGATTTGTCCACAGGTTGTTTTTTTTTCCCAGTTATGACATTTAGGGTACATGTGATCGGTCTGCAAGGGATGCTCACTGCTATATGGCACGTGATTCAACTTGAAATTTTAGACGTCCGCATTTACTATGCTCCAGACTTGTTGAAGGAACTTCTCATCTTGGATTCTGTTTGTTTTATCTATATATTTTATGGTAGCATTTTTAATGTGTTACATATACATGTAAATGGTAAAATTGCAAACAAGGGTATCGAAAAGTGGAGCAGACCCTCATATGTTTTTTTCTTTATAATGCTATCAAGGCAGCTTTGCACATCGATCCCGAACTAAATTAAACCACTTCCGTATCTCACACAAAACAAACACCCCATCCTCCGAAAAACACATAAACACGCATGCGCTTTACCATACCGCAACCTTATCTCTGCTGTGAGAGTATAATAATTACATTAGCTTTTACTCAAAGTTCAGTTTCCTTCTGTTTAGTCATCTAAGTTTTGCTTTAATCACAGGATGAATACTTGTCATTTATTTCATTGAACAGTGGCTGAAAGGTTCTAGTTCTGCCATTCAGACACCTTTCAGTGTCCATTCGTGATAAGTGTAGGTTTGTGAAATGAAAGATATAAACCCCTTATACAGGTGTTGAAGATACATAATTGCATATATGTAAGGGAAGAATCAATTGATAAGTTAAAGTCACGACGTTTATCATAAAGCTTAATTGTTAGATTACCATTAGCGTCTTTTTCAAGTAAAATATCCAAATACGAAACAAAAATGTTCAACTCTTTCATTTCAAGCTCACCCGGATATTTAATTTCGTATCATTAAGCATTATTGACTGATAAAACGTCATCAATATATCTATTTGTCAAGTTCTGGGCCACAGGTAGTGATTTCTTCTTGTAACTGACATATTTTTGACAATTTCATTCTACATGTGCATCATATGAATACAAAAATAGGTAAGCTTATAACGGGACACTATTGACACCCATAAGAATTACAATAGATTGTTGGGAGATCGTGTCTCTAAACCCATTATTGATATTGTAAATCAGAAGCCCCGACTTCTTCTTTTTATGTTCATGTGCGAGAACGATTTTAACAAAATTATTTTGCAAATGACCGCTGAAAACGTACGCAAATTAACGAGTTCCTGTTTATTAAAAAAACTCTTGTCAATGATATCATGCAGGAAGAATGGTTGTATATGAAGTTGAAAAGTCGCAAATTTTTATGTTGTTGATTTTGGTACAATTTTGGTATTTCAAATTCATCTGACCCTTTGTTCTCAGAAAAGTTAGATTACTTTTTATGAACCAACGTCATAAAATATAAAGGACATTTTTTTTTATTTATAAAGCTTTTTAGTAAGTACAAGAGAAGAACTTCAGTACTGTAATAAAATGTAATGAAATCTCATCCCAGTCGTTTTAAAAAAACTACATCTGTTTAATACTAGACATAAACAGGACAAAAGTCAAAGCGCAAATATATTTTTTATTCTACAGAGAAGTTGAAAATCCTTTACATTGATCAACCCAGTTACGTTACTAAGGGATCAGAAGTTCATCTGACATGCGTACTGAGTGGCGGAAACCATCCTCATATAACCTGGATCAGAGTGAGGCTTAAAATTTCTTTTCCGCTATAATCAATTTGAATTGAAAAAAATAGCTTACTTTACAAATAGCGCTTATACATCAGGTAAAATCCCATTTTATCTACAGCTGTACATCTGGGCCGCGTTTCACAAAACTATCGTAAGATTTGTCCTAAGATAGATCTTACGATCATCTTAAGATCTGACTTATGACAATCATAAGATTTGTCACTGCTGTTTCACAAAACTACATGTATCTTAAGTATAAGAAATCTTAAGACAAGTCTTAAGACATGCATATTCCATTCTTCAATATCTCAGGGATTTAAAAAAAGTTTTCACGAGGTCTTTCTTAAATTTTCTTTGAAATAATGAAATAATGTGTGTCTCATATAGTTTCTTTTGCAGATAAATCTCGAAAAAAAAAATTATTGCATCAATTAAAGTTAATGTACTTTGTGTGTGTGTGTTGGGGAGGGGAGGGGGTCATTAAAATTAAATTTGAGTTAATTTCATCACAAAAAATTAATAAAATTTGCTGAAATGTCTTTTTGCTCGTGAAATGGAAGTTTTTGACAAAATGCCTGTGATCACTTTTAATTAAAACTACTACTGTATCTGAAGCTTTGCAAATAATGAAAGATTTTTTTCAGTTAATCCATTTGAAACACCAAATTGTGTTCAAAGTTCCTTCATAAAATTTATTTGATGCAGTAGCCCTTTTCACAAAAGATCTTACAACTAAGAGCAAAACTTCTCCCCCATTCTACAACATTATTTACATGTAAGCTGCGAAAATCTTATTTTTCTATTACATTACAAAAATATTTTATGAATAAGTTTGATTCAATTATTTAGAAAAATATTTTTATCAAATTAAAAAAAGAAAGTGTGATAAAATTTAAGTCTTAGTCGTAAAAATTTTTTGTGTCTTTGAAACGCTTCAACTACTGCAACAAAATAACAATGCTAACAAATGAAGAAGAGAAACAAAAGAAAAAATTCCATTCAAAATTTTAGGGTTTCACTATTATTAAGAAAAAGCATAAAGAAAGCAAGTACATACAGCATCAAATATTACAGCATATTAAATTGTCATACACATTCCTGTGGATTAATAAGGATACCTCATCTAATTTTGTACGACTGAATAAAATGTTTAATTTGAAATTAAATCATCACAGTTAGAAACATATAAAAACCATTTATATATTGTCTGCCACAATGTAACAAAACAAATTAAAGTAAAATTCATGGACTTATCAAATCCATAAAAATACACATGGTCCAAAGAAGCACTTGGGGTTTTTGAGGGTGCAAATCAGTTGGGAGGAGGCACAGCCAAAGAAAATGTCTTGAAATGAATAAAGTGGGAATACATAAAGTAGGTACATTTTAGTTTTTCAATCGTATATTTTTGGCATTTTTTTTTTCGGGGAGTGGGGGGTGTCATTGTTCTGACTGGCCGGATATAGTCCAAAGGATTGTTCTATCTCTAAAAACCGTTTTCTTTAAATATCCTTCGGTTTTTAGCCAAAATACATACTGTCGCAAATTTCACTTTAGACTTAAGACATGTATCTAGTTGTCTTAAGATTATGATAGATCTTACGATTATCATAAGATATGACAGTTTTGTGAAACGGCTATGGTGCAATCTTACGATAATTTTCGGTCTTAAGACAGATCTTAGTCATAAGATAGTTTTGTGAAACGGGCCCCTGAATTCAACGATAAGGCCATATGTATGCATTTTTATGTACCTTCAGCAATGAATATCACGATGTATCAAAGAATATATCGTGATATATAATAACTTTGTTACATAAAAAAAAATCAAAAGTTTAGATATCGGCAATTCTGATATAGAACATTCATTTGGTAAATTATGTCATTTATTATTACAGTTGATACATCTTCAGAAATTACCACCCCACTTCACCCGTATACTAACGCATTAAAGAATTCATAAATACAGAAACCGATAATTTGAATTTTAAATGTGTTTGTAAAGGAAAACTATGACTGCTTTAAATTAAATATCTGCTATGGAAGTTACTTAAAATAATAACACGAATACAACATCTACTTTAAATTTTAGCCACGAAATTCTCTACCATTACATGCTTACACAATAAATGACGATATGACTCTAGTTATTCCAAACTTCACCAATTCTGAGTCTGGTGAGTATCTATGCGTGGCATCCGATGGTCAACAATTTGTGAATCATGCTTTCAACTTGACAATTACTGCTGGCCATTCATCCCAAATTCCAACAACAAAGTTACCTATAACAACTACTATTTCAAAGACAACACCAGCAACCGCATTAGGTATGTTTTCTTGTGTTTTGCATTTGATCCCGTTAAAAACAATACGCGTGTTTTCATCTTTCGCAAGACTTTATATCAGGATTAAAAAATAGAGATTTTTGCTTTTTTTCATGTGTACTTGTTCTCAAGACCTAAGTGGCTCTTAAACTGATAATTTTAGTTTAAACACAGAAAGGAATTCTGCCAATTGTTAATGGATATCTTTTTATGATATTGACTCACTGGTGCAGATTTTTATTAATTAATTATTAATTGATTAGTAGTAAAAAGATTAATTAATGTATAAGTATATGTATTGATATAGTTAATTAGTTATTCAATATACATATTTATTTATATATTTGATATGTTTTCTTTTATTTAAAATTTTATTTATTTATTTAGCGGGAGGACCGCCCCATGTCATTTTAATTGATATTAAGCCAAAAATTATTCATTTTGGTGACAACGTCACAGCCACCTGTCATGTTAAAAGTTACCCAAAGTACGACATCATCAATTGGGATGTTAAGGTATGACCAATCAATTTTCTGAAATATCGTGTACTATTATTTTTTTTTTCATTTTTTATCTGTGGTGGACTATCTGCTCGTATTTAGATCGAAAATTACCTTATATTTATGGGATCTTTTTTTTAAAGAAAGAGGGTGATGGTACACACCATCTGTGATAAAAGAATAAATGATAAATTTTACAAAAAAAGAGAGATCTTAAAAGGGTCGACTGGGGTGTCCATTGCGCAATGTTTCGCGCATCATAGTAAAATGAACAGTATTTACTGTTTTAAAGGATTCAAGAATCTTTCAATCATTTTTGTTATTTTTATGTATAAATCCTTTGTATATGTCATATTTTGTAGTACTCTATAAAGCAGGAAAATTCGTTAATTCGTTGGCATTTTGATATGCTCCTCTGGAAACAAGACTATAAAATTTTGTGTCTTTGAACAATATAGTTTTACTCATCATATATTATAGTTTGAGCAAAAAGTCTATTGTAGTATTTGTATAATTTGCTTTATATAGCGAAAATTTGTGCTTTCCTAAAGATGTACTCTTATATCAAATGTACATGTATTCTGAGACGGGCCCCCAACAATACCTTGACAGTAGATTTTCACCAAACTTGGCATATATACTGAAGTCAATGTAAGTTATGCATGATATGAAAATAAAGAGTTTCTCTGGTTTAGTTTTCTCACAATAGACCACTAGTCGGCTGCCTTACATGTACAGTAAAATATCTTTATGAAATAATTGTTTGTTTTGTTCTCTCTCGATCGACTGGCAATAGTGACCCGTGTAAAACTCTTTTAACATTCCAGGCCATCATATCTTTCTCTCTTTCTCCCTGATTTGTTTCTATACCATGAACAAAATGTTTAAAGATTTTCTGGGGAAAATTCTCACCTACCTACCGACCAATTTATTTTTATCATAATTAAGTCGGATGAGGGCAAGCAAAGATTCATTTCAAGATGGCCTAAGGAATGCCATTTTTATTAGACGACAATCCCATATTTTCATGTGCTTGCTTTCAAAAGATTAGAAAACCTCATGTTGGCAATTATATTATAATCCTTTTTATTCTGTAGTTTAAATATCAGTCCCTAAAAATTATTTTGTAGGTAAAAATATTTCCCAAACATTTTTCAAAATCATTCCATAATCCTTTTTCCAGGTGACAAATTTCAAAATACTGTTATAATTTGTATATGTCGACAATTTCTTTTAATACGATATAACACGTATAGGAAAGAAAACTCTTTACTAGGTACTTGGCCATATTTTGGACAGTGAAATCCTCGAACCAAGATTCTTTCTTTTTCCTTACTGCATCATTCTCCTTTTGCTATTCTTCCTCAATCAAACAGATTGGTTTTCAGCCCCAAAGAGGCTTATGTTGATATCGAACCAAGTCAAGAAATGAATTTATCGATATAATTTCGATACAATATAATTTTAGCACATAGTATTTTGTCCTCAATTCAATGAGGGTTTTCTTTTTTTACCAGACAAGCGAGATACCAACAAACATCGAAGCCATTTCTGGGAATTATTCTGCACTGCTTCGCATCAATAACTTTCAGAGGATTAATGAAGTTCCTTATAGATGTAGTGTAAAGAATTCTTTCGGGGAAGACTCTAGAATTGTGAATATTCTTTCTTCACATTGATTTCGAGGAAAGGAACTTTAATGAAAGCCATTGAAAAGTTGTTGACAGATTGATTGTTTATGTTTGCATATCAATGAAAATTATATATTAAGCTGAAGAATTCTTGTTAATAAAGATTATGCACATAACAAAACTTCTACGTGTTCGCTTTAATAAATGTATTTATTTAAAAACTACTTTATAGAATAGTATGCTATTTTCAAATTATAACAACAAATGAGTCTTCTCAACAATTGTTGAAAGAAAATCAAATATCACCGATAAAAACCAATGTTCCGTGATAAAGCTTAAAAACATCTGTACGTTGCGGCAAGTGTTTTGTGTAATTACATGTAGCATCTTTTTGTGATCATTATCTAATTTTAAAAACTGGTTTCACTAGAAAACACAAAACATTTGCAAAATGACCATTGAGAAAGAAAGGAGAGCTGTTGGAATGTTGATATCTGGACCATACTTGCACCACGTTCTACTCACTTCTATTATAGATTTCAAGTATCCTTGATATCATTTTTGAAAATTAACAACCAGTATCAAAACCCACTTAAACGTTTTTAAATTTCTATAAGCTGTGTTTAATTTTCATTGCCACAGATATCACAATTTGAAAGCTTTGGACAAAATTTAACCAAACCGGGTCTTCGTCCGAGGCCAAAATTTCTCGTCACACCAGGTTTCAGGGGTGTTTTAAAAAATGTCCAAAAACAATCTTAATTAGAAACATGAAATTAACAATTTCAATCGTATGAAAATGATAAGAAATCGGATCTCTTGGCAGTCTATTATCAGCTCAAGCAGTCTGAACCATCCTTAAAGTGGTACACTTACGTGCCAAACGTCCGAGGATATTGACCAAAAGGCCTCTGTGTGATGATGCTCTGTCAAATCCCCGGATCTGAATCCCGTTGAATACATTCTGGATTTTTATAAGGAATGTCAAAGAATCCCCCCTCCACACAATTTCAACGGTTTGAAAAGATCTATACAGGAGGTGTGGCGGCAGATTGGTCAATCTCCTATTCAGGTGTACATGGTATCCAACAAAAAAGGATGTCTTGCAGTAATTAGGGCGACTGGTGGTCTTACTCCATAGAGATTGTTTTGTATGAATTTTCATTTTGAGGGTACATCAATTCCTTGACACTTTGTTTTAAAATTCTGACGAGATACATACATGAAATAAATGCAACTTCGAACTGAAATATGCATCATTAACCATGAATTCAATAAATAATTTATTGTATGCATTTATTCTTTAAAACTAATAAGGCACCTCGGTAAAAAATGTTATTTAAATACATTCTTTCGATAGTTAGTGAACAATCGCAGACACTTAGAAGTTTGGTTCATTGTATATCAAATGTGAAGTTACTTTCAAATTTGTTTATAACCAGAAACTCGTAAAAAATTTATTGTTGTTTATAATGCTAATCAATACATTTTCACAATCTAAGATTTGAAAATAGACACTATCAATTTTTAATATGCACAAGAGATAAACTAGTTCGCGTCGATTAATTTTCGCGATCAAGTCTTTTTGGATCTGTTGTTGATAGACACATATACTTTAAGAACCGGTTTGCGGCGAGAAATGTTCGCAATGACGAGGCTCTCGCGAACTTCGCCAAAAAATTCTCGCACGCGAATAAAAGTTGGTTTACAATAAAAAAATTATTGTATGCATTTATTTTTTAAAACAACCGGTAAAAAAATGTTAGGTGGACACTTAGTTTGATTCAAAAACACTTAATCAAGTTTCCAACACAGACTTGAATCCAGATGAAATAGAACAAGATGCTTATTTTCTCTTCAATGTATCCTAATTTTAAGATAAGGATTAACTCTTGAATTTCACTGATTACATTCTATATTTGTGAATATATTTTTATCATATACGAATTTATCATCACATTATTGACAGCAAATTAAGATATGTAGATAATGTACAGTATAATAGCTCAAAAGTCTATTCAAACAATACAAATCAAGAGCAGAGACAAAACACCAAAGGTGGGATAAGGTGCTATAAAGAAATGAGTTTTCCAGTAGAACGAATGTAATACCATCAATGTAAATAGAGTTCGTATCTTCCTGTCAAAAAAGATAATACAATAGCTTTCTTTGGGTTTTGTAAGTTATTTGAAAGTTTAAATGCCATTTGATTAACTAGATGTAGGAATTTATTCCTAAACTGTAATTGGGAAGTGTCTGTGATATTGAACTTTTTTTTCTTTTTTTTAAACTATTGAAAATCCTGTTTATTCACAGATTTATTTATTTGGTGCAAGTATGCACTCTTGAAGAACATATCATTTAAATAAATAAGTCTTACATCAAATGAAAATATTTTGTTTCACATGTATTTTGAAATCATTAATTTAAACTGATCATACCTATGATGTTTTAGAAATTCGTGTTTGCTCTGCTCAAAAATTTGTATTGTTTAATAGAATATTCGTTATCTCTATATATTTAAATTGAAGAAAAAAAAGAACTAGACTACACGATCAGTACAGAGTGTTCCACTGACAAAGCAGGAAACCACATTTCTGTACAACAAAATTACAGAAATAATGTAATTCAAATGAGGAATCTTAAAAACTTGAGAACTCCGGATCCAAAGAGTTCAAAGAACTTTTAGAAAATAGTAACAAATAAGACACAAAACATCCAAACGTACAACTTTTCAACACTATTCAAACATCTCTCGCATTATATTCAGGTTTAGGCTGTTTGACAGTATGCATATGGTTGTAGTATGCATATGTATGCAAATTGAATTGTTTTTCTTGTTTTCTTTTAGATAAATTTTGATTTTTATAAACTTACAAACCTTGTAATTAAATATTTTTACTCATGTGAAAATTTATTTTGTTAAAAATCATTCTGTTTGCACACTTAATACTATGAAATTGATATTGAAATTTTGCTGGAGTTTCTAATTGACACTTTTTGCATGAGAAAGTGTTTTGCAACAATCTTTCAGAATTTCTATGGATACATGTACCAATTGCACCCTGTTATGAGCAGATCCACTTTTTTGACTGCTATGGCTCTAAATCGCCATGCAACATTATTACATGTAAGTACATATTAGATTCTTCACAGGATGAGCTCACATTATTCAGTAAACTGTAAAATCATAAATCTCGTTAATTCAAGTATGTGATGGGACACTATTGTTATTGAAATATGCAATTTTTCCTCATTCTGTAAACCCTATAAAAATGTTATCGTAAATTTTGTATGAAGTGTCCAAACAAGTAAAGGATTGTTAATGATGTCATGAAGGAGAATACTTTGTAGACCCAAGAAGCGTTTCACTGACTACAGAGAAGTAAACTATATCCAGGGTACTTTTTTTAAATGCCAAAATAGATTCAGAGAAAAAAAAAGGATGATCAGGTGATTTGTAATCAAGGTGTGAAAATTCAAACACGTCAAAAAATAACGTTGATCATGTGTGCAAAGTTTATATACATGTATTGAACTCTAAATTGCAAAATAAGTTGACATAATCAAGCGAGGATCTATCCCAGTGTATAGATCCATTTACAGTATTATATGTATTGAAAACACTGTTCATGACATTGTAATGTCAAAAAAAGAAGACAGATTTAAGTCTTTCTTCTTCAGTGAATTCAGAGTTCAGTGAATCTCATCGAGATAAGTGTATGAAGTACAAGAATCGGACACTGAAAAACAATGACGTTGTCAGACGTAATGATACTTAACGGCGACGGTGCTGTTGATCTGATTATGTAATTTTTATTTTAAATTAATTTGACGAATAATGAAGGTGTCCAGCCAAAGTTATCAACATTCTTTAAATGTACAGACAACATAGCATTTTTTAATCGCCTTTGTATACGAACTTTTTGATACCCTCCGTACATTGTTCAAAAGTAAACAGTGCCACGGCAATCATGAATTATATTTAAATTTCTGACAAAATAGCGGGGAAAAACAATAAAACATTTTAAATAATTAAAAATAAAAAAGTATTTCCCTTAATATATTTCTTTATTCCGAACAGAGAAGATTTACAACATCTTTTATCCCGTTAATCTCTATTTAGTGGGGTGCATTAAGTGTGACGTTGCGGGTATCTTGTCCTAAAGCATTGTGTACAAAGCATTGGTATCCAGCTACATTTTGACTTTGGAAATTGTTTATATCAACAATCACATAATTTGTACCATAACTAAGTTGAATGTTTGTGGGAATTTGTGAAGGGTCAGTCTGCAATAAAAAAAGATAATAAATACATGTATTAAAAATGAATAAATAAACGAAATAAGTTATTAAAAACATTGCTTATAACATATATACGGGTGTTATAGATTTTGATCACGTGACCGACTTCTCGTCATATCCCAATGCAACTATAAAAAAAATGATATTTAATATCTTTGATTAACAAACTAATAAAAAAATAAACAACATTGCATATCAATTGTGTACAGATGTTGACGAACAGCCTAACGGATAGTATGTTTCTATAGTTTCTGAAAGACAGGACTCGGCAATCACGTGATACTGTGCATTCTTCTGAAGGTCTTACTAAAACATGTATGAAACAAGAAAGAATTATACCATCATATTCCATCCAAGAGCGTCTTGTTTTGGATTGCTCTCTATCGTACAAATCAATTGCACGTTGTCTCCATACTTATAATGTCGTGGCCTTGTTACTGTGGAGATTATTTTGGGTGGCTGTGCAGCTATTTTAAAATATAATGAAATAAATAAGTGTTGTATATTAAATTATACAAAAAGAAGTCGTGATAAATCATGAATTGAATGAAGGAGTGTTGGTGTTGAATCTGTAGCTATTGAGAAAATGGTGGTGTTAAATGATCTTGAATTGACAGGATATTTAAAGAGTGTTTTATGATGTTATGCAGATGGTTGTAATGATGGAATGTGAAGCATTAGTTGTTTTGGGTCCCATTGATGACAGGGTCATCAGGGGGCTTTGAAAGTTGTGTTATTAACTCCCAACTGACCAATGAAAAAAAAAATAAAATAGAAACTATCCTTCGGATGAGATATACGGGTCCTTTGGATGAGACCTTAAAAACCGAGGCCCCGTGTCAGCGGTACATTTTATCTAGGCGTTGGCACGATAAAGATCCCTCACTGCTCAATGGCCCTGAGTGCGGAGTAAAGGTCAAAATTTGAAGCCCTTCACCGGCATACGGTGACATCTCTATATGAGTGAAAAATTCTCGAGAGTGACGTTAAACAATATACAATCAATCAATCGGATGAGATATATAAACTGAGGCTCTATGACGAAGAATGTTTTAGCACGATAAAGACTCCCAACTGACCAACGGCCCTAAGTGCCAAGCATAAGTATAAATTCGCAAACCTCTAAATGAAAAGAGCTGACGTTTTCATATGGGTAATATTTTTTTTTCAAAAGTTCATTAAAGAATTTTGTAGTTTCTTCCAATATTCTTTGAGCATCAATTTTTAAGGATTTTTTTGTTGTTGTTGAGCATATCCATGAAATTTAATGTTCAATGTTCATTAATATATAAAATATGTAATTCATTTGAAAAAGCATTGCTTTTGTCCACATATTAACGTTTCCTTGAAAAAACCTTTTTATTTTTACAAAATACTTAAAAATTTATTACAATGAAAATTAATAAAACCACAGTAAACAAAGAAAGATTGATTTACTGTGACTTATTCAACGTCCCTTTGAAGAATTTCTCACTCATATTGAGACACCAACTCTTGTCGGTGGTGAACTACAAATTTTGTCCAATGTTCAACACTCAGGGCCACTGAGCAGTGAGGGATCTTTTTCGTACGTACCAGTACATACTGCGACACAGGACCTCGAATTATACCGTCTCCGCGTCTCACGGTGGGATTCGAACACGCGACGTAAGGATCAAATCTTTACTTAAGGTATGATTCATTTCATATTTCTTGGATATAAGAAATAATGAAATTTTCACAGAATCAAGAAGACAATATCATTAAGTGAAGGCATCACTGAAATTAAATTTGACCTTTTTATATCAGAGACAAGGTCAGGTCAAGGTTATTACCTTTTTCCTGGATATTAAGGAAAAAAAATTACCATTGCCATTTTGAAAAGGTTGAATGTTTCTTGGTTTTTTTTTTTACATAAAAAGATACTACCATAAAGGGCCTAAAAGATAATATTACCAAATTGACATAAATAATTTAACTAAAGTTGATCTTGGCTTTTCCGATTTTTTCTTCTTTTCTTAATTTTTTTTTAGGATAATTTAGTTATTTTTATATGCTTCTTATATATTTTCACATATGGTAAAGCTGTCACACAAAAACAAAAAGTTTACTATGAGAGAAAAATTCTTCTTTTGGATTTTTGGCTCAAATCTGTACTCAGATTGGAAGATTATAAAAGGACAAAGTTCTAGTTTGTTTGAAAAAAATCATATCTATTTAATATATTTAGTAAGTGTAGCCCTTATTATTAATTAAACTTACATTTGAAAAGTTCTTGAAATCTTCGATATATAAATTCATTGTTCTATAATAATTTTGAGAGGCAGCAAAGGAGATATTTTAATACAGTACCATTACGCCAAAAATATAGTCCATGCTAGTTTTCAAACGTGGTTTACCATTTTTATTTAAAGTTGTACAATTGTGATGAAGAAAGAAAAATGTCGTCTTTGAAATCTCTTACACCTAAATATATAAGACATACATGTATAAGCAAATGTACTTTGAATCTTTCGCCTAGTCAGAAACCAGAGAGGAATCCTACCTTAAACACAGAAAAAAATTCCTGTAAATTTTCGTTAATATTTAGTACATGACTATATCTACTGCATGTATGCACATTTTAAACAAAATTTGGAGTGGTTTTTGGCGTTCGTCGTTGTTTACAAGGAGAGAAAATTTTTAATCAATGTACTTAAACCTTGATTTTCAAAAATGCCACGTGGTGTAAATGTTTTGTTGGTTATTCCTGTGGTTTAACACAAAAACATAGTCATCTTTTTGATATACATATCATCAAAATAATTTTTAAAGACTCGTTGGAAAAAATCGAATTGTTAAAAATTGTATTTTTCAAATTAAATTTTTTTTGTTGTTGTTTTTTTGTTTCTTTAGGTAGGTAGGAACTTCATGATTTTTTATATAATTTTTGGACAGTTTTGATTTAATAGCGGAAAATTACAAAAAATAGGTTTGTAACGTACACTCCTTGTTACACAAATTGCCGGAACAGCAATTGCTGCATATTGTTCCATATGCTGGCGTGCAATTCTAGAGTCAAGATATTATTGAAATTAGTTGTTGATCGAGGTTGTATTGCTTTTCGAAATAATGTAAACCAGGAATTTTGCCTGCATAGGATTAATGTGAAAAACCCTTCTGTTGGAAAATATTTTCTGTTCCTCAATAGTTAGTTTCAAAACCTTTCTCAAAAATGTACTCTTTATTACTGGCAACAATTCTGCTCACAAAAAAGTATCATTTAGAATTTAAACAGGAATCTTTTAAATTGTTTCAATGTCACAATAAATAGACATTCCTTTAAACCACCTTATCATTAATGATACATATATTAACAAATTATGTTAAAAATTATATTGTTAGCAAGATCCTTATATTAAAATTCATCCTTATTAAAAAAATGTGATACATCCTTAGGTAGCTTAAATGGGTACATTCTTTTTATTTTTTCAGTAGAATGAGAAGATGATCAATTTATTAAAAAAAAAATACAAATACTACTAATCTATGATAAGAGAGGGAAATTAAACTCCGGAAAAAATTCAGAGGTGGAATCAGATGCATTGTTCGAATTTACCGGTCACACCCACCGTATGTCTTGGTCAAGTATAAACTTAAGATTTCATGTACTTTTTGTGAACATTTGGAAAGGTATGTGATCATATGGAAAGGTATGTGAAAATTAACATTTTTGAGGTATTTGGTCGGTTTTTATGCGGTTAAATACACTCCGAATTGTTGACGGATTTTTTCCGTTACTGAGTATTTCCCAGTCCTGACTAGGAGCACACGGTGGGTGAGACCGGTCGGCAGGGGGTGCTCACTTCTCAATGGCACCTGATCACACCTCTGATTTTTTAGAGGTATATGTTTCCTCTGCTCCAATTTTTAGTGTTTAATGCGTTTGTTTACTCCTTAAAGTTCATTATAAAGATATTGTAATTTGCATGAATATTTACCTGCGCTGTCTGGGCACAACCAGTTTCCCAGACATATGTAAAACCGACGGCTGGCTTCGTCTTGTGTATGTAACAATACTAAAGTTATGGATAAATAAAACAGATTAGATATTTTTACATTGTAGTTAACATCATACAAAATATTACAGGCCTCATATATAGTCAATGTGAGAGTATATTTTACCATTCTTGAGTTGCAGATCTATTCGTTTCATTTAAAAAAATAATCTCCGTTTCTTATTCTTCGTATTTGAGATTTTTAACCAAATTTGATGATTTGTATCATAAATAGACGTAGAATCAGGTCGTAGCACTTGTGGAATTATTATTCATAATAATTTGTTATAGCAGTGAATTTAAGCATATATTAGATTCTAAATACATATATAAACATAGTTGACAAAACGCATGTATTTTTATATACAGTTGAACATTTTCTATGACATTAAGTGCACAATGTCATGAAGTTCCTGAGAAAGACAAAAATTAAAAAAAATATATCGATTTAAAAAAAAAAACTGACGCGTGAAGATTAAAACATCGGATAATATTTTCCAATCAGTCCACTGAAATGCGGCTAAATGATTACTGAAAAGTGACTTAAAGTGGCACTGCTTTTTCTGTTCAGACAATTTTCCTATAACCTTCAGGTGACCATACACTTGAACGAATTGTACGGTTTCATCTTATGGTAGCGACAGATATTCATTTGTTAAATTTTCCTAGTAAGCTAGGGAGGATTATAAAGGAATTCTAACTGTTAATGAAAATAAGTTCTGCAGGATAACATAATGTTGAATTAAGGCATATTGTGCTAATTGCATATAGTTGATTTTAGTCAAATTGTGGTTATTGCATCTAATTAATTTTAGGCATTTCCAAGTGATTACGCCTAGTGTACTTTAGGCACATTGTAGTGATGACATATAGTTGATTTGCTTTACATATTGTTGTGTTACACAGTTTTGATTTTCGGCATATTTGTGGTTTTTACATTATCTATGGTTGGTTTTAAGCATATTGTAGTATTAATACATAATTGATTTTAGGCATATTGTGCATAGCGTTAATGCGTAGTTGATTTTAGGCATATTGTAGTGTTTGAACATACTTAGTAGCTAAATAAAGGCATATTATTGTGATTACCAAAGTTGGTATTAGGCACATTGTGGTGACTACACAATGCATATCTTGTGATAGAACGATGCTGATTTTAAGCATACAGTGAAACCAGTCGAAACCGACATACACAGGGAGAGTAAACTTACTTTAAAAAATTTAATGTCGGAATTCACAGTATGACGGATTAAACAGGTGTTGGATTAGACAGTTTTCACTGTATTTTGATAATAACTCACCCTGTCCTGGTAACACAGAGTGACCCGGTCACAGCTGTCAGGGGTCAACTGCTGACTACACTTAAAACAGAGACGTCCATTGTAATAGTTAAAATCTGTGAAGCGATAGAAAGGTATTGTGAACAATTTGTACTATCATAAGCTGAGAATATTGACACGAAAAAAGCAAGTATAATAGAAACATTAAAAAAGAAAACTAATAAATTCTTTAAAAATCATTTTCAATACAAGCAGGACAAATGTGGTTAAGATAAACATGATTGTTCATTCGCCACTTCTTTATGTTAATTCCTTTTCCCTGAAATTTTAAATGTATCTTTTGTAAACTAAACTTTGAAGTGTATAATGACATTTTTATTAACCTGGTTGAATCTAAGTTGAGAGAACGAAAAACGAGTGTTAATATTGCCTGTTTTCAATTAAGCAACTTTTTTAGCATTGCTTTGTATTATCAGGGTGAAAAACTTTCAATACTTATGATTTTACAAGAAGATTAAAGTCATACCAGCCACTCCGCATGCGCCACCGTTATTGCATACATCAGTGTTACAACAAGATTCACAAAGAGTTATTCGACCATCGTCATCCTCTCCGTCAAGGTCAAATGTAAGGGTCTCAGGGTCAAGGTCTTGACCTCTTACGTTCCTTTTTCCTATTATAGGGACTGGTGGTCCATTTGCATTGGCTTGGCAAACCTAGTGTTAAATTTATTCATAAGTTTGGATAATCATCGTGAAGAATATTTTTGTTAGAATTACTTTCATACGTATCATAAACAATGTTGCTTTAACATTTAGATTTAGATATAAGAATAAATTAAAATATCGTCATGTATAAGGCTTGCATGAAACTCTTCCTTTGTATCATATTGCACCAGCAAATCGAATATGTATCAATGGATATATATTTCTTCTTTAAGAGAGTTATGCTGTACTTACAATGTTGCTTTGGCAGCCTAAATCATACCATATTGTATTATGTCTCAAGTATTGTTGCATGTAGCATTGCTATATTAAAGAAGAAAAATAGAAGAAAAACACTAATAAAATATTTTATTTAACGCTAATTGAAAAAAAAATTATCCAATTTTTACTATGATTTTTTAATTAAGTATCATAGGTTGCAACTTTATATCAATAGTGGATGATCTTGCTATCCATAAATATTGAAACGATTTCGTAGTAAAAATGAAATGTATGCTTTATAAGACAATATTTGCATATCCATTGCTCTCTCTCACTATGAATATGTAGTCATCAAATGCGTTCATAAGACTATAGACGCAATTCTTTCTACTATAAATGCAATTGCTCTATTTCACTCGTGTAGAACAATCTCTACTACATTTTCCAGAGTGTTGAGAAGTATATATATGAAATGTTTCATAAGAGGAATAAAAATAAGTTTTTAATAATATTCTTTGAAAAAAAGGAAATTCAGAATATTTAAAATTGCTGATTTATATCTTTAAAAATTTGATTTTGGTCAATGTATTTAATTGTATAATAAAACTCTTTAAAAATTGCAGAGAACTGCCATATTTTTATTTTTAGTATCATGCATATTTGATCAAAGAACGATAACTCTTCACACTTGGGTAATGAAAGAGAAAATTTCTTTAACTAGTATATCTATTTCAAGAATGATTTCAGCTATTAAAAGTAAATAGAAAAACTATAAAAAAAAAAAATATGGAAAAGCATTCTGGAGTAATAATTATTATAAAAGCATTCTCATTTTTAATCATAGTGTTAAATTATTGATTTTTGTCAGAGTGTTTTACTAACGTCGATCGATGACGTCACAACTGCATCAACGGCGCTGCTTTTCCAATAACTGTGTTTGAGAAAAATACTTTATAAATATGTTTGTGATTTATTATGGAAAAGGAGTATTAATCTTTACAAAGCCGTATGTTTTTCTTTAATTATATAAGTCAATTTCCTCTGATATTCTTGAAAAAAATCAAAGAATGCAAATATAAGTAATAAACAACGATTATTCAGTAACATTTTATGATGCGCTAGCGCATCATGGAATATGCCACATTGGTGACCTGATCACTTAATTAAACATTTGTAGCATTGCATACAAGACACTTTTTTAAAAGGTTATTTATGTCTTTTCAACAAAGATTTCAAAATTTTAAGCTTCTTGACAATATCAATTTTGTATGATTTTTTTTTTCATTTTACCATATGTAATAACAAAGTCGATTCAAATTTGAAAAAAAAATGTCTTTTAACACAATGAATTAGTGTAATTTTTCTTTCTTTAAGGTTTTACCTCGTGGTCTCCACATTTGGTGACCTGATCACATTCGTGAGGATTCACCACATTCTTACAATTCATACATAATTGTCCTGCAGCTGAAAATAAAGTCGTATAAAAAATAAATATTAAATAAGAAATAACTATTTTAATAACTTTTAAAAACTCTTTTAACATAAAACTTTTATTTAACTCTACAGCATATAATTATGTATATGTAACACTTTTAATTAAGTTTTGTAAATAACTCTTTTACATGAATCTTAAAATACACGTAACTCTTGAAATTAACTCTCGTAAATACCCGGTACCTCTAATGAATAATGTGTCATAAAATTTAATAACTCTTACAAATTCATGAAACTACTTAATATCTCTTACAAATACATGAAACTCTTTTAATATACCTTTGCAATGAACATTTGTAAATAAGTGCTTTAGATACGTATAAGTAACACCAATGAGTAATCCTTGTAAGTAAATCTTATGAATAACTGCTTCTTATGATAAGTATGAGTAATAATTTTCATTAAAAACTCTTATTTAATAACTATAAGAGTAATTTTTTTATATATCGATCTGTCTGATTTAAGACAAAATAAATACAACGCATAAAACAAATATACATGTACTATCATTCGGAAAAAAATAAACAAGTCGAGGAGATCTTAATGTGTGACTTAATTATTCTGATTAAGATTTGTCTTAATTATAAAAGAAAAATTAGTACTTTACCTACTATCTCTGCAAGCCCAAATAAAAACAGAAAACGCATTGCACAAGCTGTAGTAGAAAAAAATAAAGGAAGTAAAAAGTGTAAAGAGAACGGCCGGTGATTGATCTAAAAATCCATTTAAAAATACAAAATTGTGAAAAGGGCATATACACAGAACCCTGCAATTTTCAGATTTGGGATCAGATGCTTAGAAGGGGTGAGCATCCCCTATGTTTTCCCGCGGAAATTCTAAAATCTGGTCAAATAAGGAAGTCGCTAGGAAACCAATTTCTACCTTAAGGACAGATGATACAAACAATTGTTTTCTTTGAAATAGACTTAATATCATGTCACAAGTTACGAAGGTGGATAATTCTTAGCATTTTTTCTCATAAGAACTGGAAAATAAAAAGAAAAATTGGAAAACATCAGTAATATGTTCATAAAAAACAAATATAGACAAATAACACACAGTAAAGGTTTACAGGTGAAAACAAATTTCAGAATATGTTACCTTGGTGCTAAAAGTGTAATATAAACTTTAGAAAAATATACCAAGCCAGGTGAATTTTATGAAGAAATACAAAATGACAAAAAATCAGCAAAAACACACTGATTTTTACCATTTTGATTTTCTTAAAGAAATTCACCTGGCTTTGTTTATTTTTTCTAAAGTTTAAATAACTTTTTTAGCACCAAGGTAACATATTCTGAAATTTGTTTTCATCTGTAAACTTGTACTGAGTGTGTTTCGTCCATATTTGTAATTATATTGGAATGTTATTAATATTTTCCTAGTTTATTTCATTTTCCAGTTCTTAGGTGAAAAAATTCTAAGAATTATCCACTTTTCTAAACTTGTGACATGCTATTAAGTCTCCTCAAAAGAAAAAAAATTGTTTGTATCATCTGTCCTTAATATGATAATTTTTTTTCGATAATTTTCTTCTAACGGAGAATGCGAAAACCGTGTCAAGGTACTTGTATACTTTGAATAATAGTATTGAAATTCTACATACACTCTGTATAATCCATTGGTGTTATTTCTACTAGTGATTGGAAGTATAGATAAATTCTGTCATTGAGAGATAATAAATAGTACGGAAGAACTTAGAAAATCTCTTCACAACTGATACAGTGTATATACACTAGAAAACATAAAAATACACAATGATTTCATAAACCAAAAAGAAATGAAATTATTTCAATCCATATACATCTTGCTTAGAAGTGATTCAATACTAGCTTGATTTTACGAGCAATGAACAGATTTTTAGGAATTTATTTTCATTGCAAAAATCATGAAAAATGTACAATTAATTAAAAGAAAACTTGTTTAATTTGTGAATTTACGATTTACCTAGCAGGATAAATAAACGTTTTTGTTAGATACTACGTATATACTTACAAATATTATTATATAAAAGTTTTATTCCGTTTATTTGGCACAACCACAGCCGGCAATTCCTTAAGATAAGAGAGCCCTATATGGAATATAAACCCCAGGCAGTAAATATAAATGTACCTGAATGAACTTACAATCGATGCAGTTTAAAAAGGTTAGAAGTAGTGAACTTGATTGAACTTTCATGAAAATAGTACAGTTCTAAAAATAATTTTTCAGGTAATATTGAGTACGCTGCCGAAGTGATTTTGCATTTTTCCTAAAAAATCACTTAGAATATTATGGTGCATTACATGTTATGTGTTCATTTTTGAGTATACTGTACCATTTTTCTACCTACATTTACCTTTATTCGTGGGACTAATTACACACGTAAACATGCCCAGCAAAATAAATTTAATTAATTGCATTTCCTAGAATTAAATTCTTTTGCGAAAACGTTTGCCCTTGAGTCGCACATGTACATGTAACAAGAAGTTGACCTTGCCCTTCAGGTTTGAATCTAACTATAAGACCGGTGCTTTTAATGGGACCACACTTATCGTAGCCCCTTGTTGCAGTGCTCATAGTGAAGATAAAATGCAAAGCTCTCTTGAATTATCCGCCCGCCGATGGTTGATAGTGGCGTCTGAATATGAGGAACATACACATGCCTAGAAAATGTAAATTGTATACACTACACTAGACAAAATTTCTAACGCAGCACCTGTTAGTTCTTAATTGTAAATTGATAATTTGCCGAGTCGGTACTAGTGTATATAATATGCCATTATTTCTAAAACAGTCGGATTGACAAATGTCTTGGTATCATGAAAAGACCCTTGAATGACCTCCTTGTCCAAAAACCAATTTCCAGATGTGCACTGCGCACCATTTTTGCCAAGATATGAAATTCTTGAACACTAACGGTGGTTTGTGAAGATGCTACAGGAGTAGTTCCCCAGCTAAAACTCAAATTACAAACAATTATTGACTCTCACATCGTCTAGTAATCATCCGGTGCCTTAATATCCATACCAAATCCACTCAACTTCCGGTTGACCTAGTTTTGTGGAACATATTTCTACTTATTGCATGCTGCTTACTTAAAGTCGTGGCTACCTATACATGCTATAGTAAACATTTTTATGGTTGTTAATCTATCTGTAACAATTTATCATAAGTGGAATTCATTGCTTTAGCACTCTCTTCAAGCGTCAATTACCGCATACGCCGTAACTTTTTTCCTGAGTTTTTAATTAGTACAAAGAGAGAAACACAAATACAAAGAAAAATTGGATTTTTTTTAGGAAAATGGAATAGACACAATTTTATTTTTTTCTATGAATTGGTCACACTTCAGTAAACATTGTACTTATTTATAAGGTTTGACATTTACTAGTATATGGCTTACCTTTTGTTTTAAGTAATATATCTATAATTCAAATACATCATAAACAGGTTTTTAAAAGTAAAATATTAATTTTCTTAGGTGGTACGTTAGCAATTTTGTCTAGTGTATATATATATATATATGTAAAAAAAAATGACATATATAATGAAACTCTGTTTTTTTTATTTTTTTTATTTTAGTACGATACCAACATAGAAATCGGAATACATTTTTGTTTAACCTGATGCATTAAGGCCACTAATAGCCATTTGACATCCCTAAATGGCTTATAATGTATCATAATAGGAATTTTAATTATATGGTTGATTAACAGATACCATGTTTCAATCTTTATGGCGTGTTTTAATTCAGTAAAGAGTTTAGTATATGATGTAGTAATTAAATATCAAAACATCCAGACTCAGAACATCGATAGTTTACGGACAGATGATACAAACAAAAAATGGATGGCTGGATTATATATTTTTTCATATATGAAAATATTCAGTGTTTTGAAGTCTGCAGATATCCTTCCTGTTTTAAAACATAGTTATATATTTCTCCGTCAAAGCTTTATTTTTGGGGCAAATATTAGTCATTATGGCATATAAAGTCCTTTTGAATTTGCTATGGGTAGGTAACTAATGCAAAATTTATGCATGATCATAAAAATGATCTGTTAATCAACTTATGAATTAAGCTTTATTTTTAATATGTTTGATTTAAAAATTCAAGGTTGGAACAATTTTTTTTTAAAGTGAACTTTTGGTGAGACTGCAGCTTTATGGTTATGCATTGTTTCGGGTCCAATGTATCCAAGATAGTGGAGTATTTGATGTTACATAATTATGTATTTGCTCTTTATATTCAGTGGGTAGATACTTGACCTATATTCGGGACACATTCATCTGAACCCCTTGTAAGATCTGAAACCGTTTTGACGAGATAATATTTCAAAATAAAGGTTTAAAGAAACAGGTATTATAAACAGGCAGTTTTTACACAGCAGGCAGTGATAAATGAATAGTGCACCTGTCCTTATTCTCCCATTTAAAGAGAGTGTCAAATCACATTGGTCCTTTAAACATAAATATTGTTGTAATGCAAAATATGATATGCATTGTTGGAAGTTACAGGTATATGTACGGTGTGTCTCCATCTGATTATTTCAATATTAAGTCCTCTTTTGAACATACAAAGGATTTTATTTCATTTTTATTTCATTTTTATTATCTGTATACATACATCCAATAACTACAATAATCAATAAATTATGAGCTTGCAGTAAATATGAATGCCATTTGACAAAATTTACCCCCCTCCCCCTAACCTAGTAGGAATAGACTCGCCTGTGTCTCTTTTTTAAAATGCAGAATCTTTATTGTCACTTCCTTGTTGTAGAGAGTGTTTATTTGAACATGCCTTCGGTTAATTTTGATGCATGTATATTTTTGTTGGTTTTTTGTTTAGTTTGTACATGTATATATGGATATGGTAAGTTTCTTTTTGGTTTTAATATTGTATTTTTTCCTAATTCAAATGAATATCTCGAGCTATATCTGATATTTCTTTTCCTCATAACAGATTGCTCGAAGATATGATCTCCAAAAACAATATTGATTATAACTGTCAATTAGTTCAAAATGGCTAATATTTAAGAGTCGTTTATTTTACAAGTTTAATATTGATTCGATTCTGCGATGTAAGGATCAATTCCTTACTTCGCGACTCTACAGCAGACGTTCTAACCACTGCGACATACGGGAAAATTTTAGCAAAATAATTTTGCAAATGTCACTGACAAAAAAATAAATAAATTTTTGCATTAAATTATAATTAAAAAAACATCTGCCAATGATACTAAAAATCTTTACCCTAACATAATAATACTATCGTTAACAAAAGTTTACAATAGTGAAATAAAGTTAACTATAGTGATAACTTTGACCATATGAAAACTGATTTACTTAATGGATAATTTTGACCCTTTGATTAATTATAGTGATGCACTGAAAACATAAGTTTGTCACGTTGACCAGATTTGAAGTCATTTTCTTCCGTTCAGTTAGTCAATACATAAGTTATATATTACCAGTCTTTGGTAAACTTTGACTTGTATCCTGGTCATTTTGTTTATATTGTTTGGCGGGAAGAAACAATAGCGTCGGTTTTTTCCTCCCAGGAAAACACGAAGTGATGGTATGTCATATTTTGTTGTTTTCTTGTTTTAGACAAATAATTCTATAATAAACTTATTCAAAAAATGTTCTACCGAGAAATAATACTATAATTAACAAAGTACTCGATATTTTTCTTCAATAATTATTGTATTTTACACTATTATCATAATGATACATGTAGGCTAGGATGTGGTTTGATTGTGTTCAAGTGGATTTTTTCATATTCAATTTATGCAAACGTTCAAATTGGACTTGGTCTAAAATTCAACGATTATTAAATAGCTATTATTCTTTTACAACTCACAGGTATGGCATGGACTCTCAACTACCACTGAATGGACAAATAAATCAAAATACAATACCTTGCTACGAATATAGACAAGATGTAAACCACATTAGGTACAAGAAGATGTTACCATGAATAGAAGAAATAAGGTAGGATTACACGTACTGATAGCTTATATTTTAAGTATAATGGTGATTTACATAGAACTTGTTATTTTTCAACATTCTATTTTTAAAAAGAAAATACAAATAGACGAGTCCCTGATGTTTATGTACTAACTCTCCACTGACTATACTGGCCTGCTTCACTAAATATTGTTCGTATTATTCCATGTTTTTTGTTTATAACACATGTATATGATATTAAAGGCATTTTAAATGAAATCGCAATGGTTTGTAGTTGACCAATTTCTGACGAAAACAGCCAAACAAGAAGAAAACAAAACTGATGATGATTTCATTCTTATGTGCCATGTTTGCAAAGGTAAATATAATTTTTTATTCATTTTAATTGTATGTATTAAACGACTAATATTATGGTACCCGTTATTTTCTTCTTAATACTGCATATATATCTATTTACTATATTTATATCTTGATTTCCTTTTAATATAAATAAATTTGTTTTCATTTAGGCCTACTTTACTTTTGCTATCAAGCTGTATAAATTAAGAAGACTATTCTCCATTGCAGGAGCTGTGAAAAAGAATCTGTAATGATCAAAGAATAAAACAACCTGTAAATATATTTCTCTGAGGTAGGAAAACAAAGCGACAACTGAAAGGGTGCAACAAGAGACTGTTACCTGAAGCTATTTCTTTGATTGATTAGAAATCATTTACAAACAGTAAAATTAATTTGCTTGAAAATACTAGTATATAAATATCTATGTATGCTATATATGTAGGTGTATATGATTTCTTTTAACTTTTTACAATGTTTATATGCAAATCTTTTGTTTTTTATTATAAGATGATCGGTTTATACGTTTGTGTATATTTGGTGCTTGAAATAACCATATTTATAAAACAGAAATTTTATAATAAAAAGTTCAAATATTAGTTGTATAATTGTTATATTTTGTATCAGAAGGGATTGATGCGTGATAATCAAAATGATTTAACGCGCATCGTCATCATGATTTCCAATATCGTCAAAATGCCTAGAAATATAACTAATTGAAAGTCATTTTGATATGAAATGATAATCATTTTGAATATCGGAATCTATCATTATGACAAGAATACAGTCAAATGAAATCCTTATAGTGTACTCATGGTGACTTTCAATTAGTCAAGGTAGACTATCGAGTTAGTCAGTTTGATTTTTCTCGAGTCGTCAAAATGAGCTTAACATATTGTCTAATTGACTAACTGCACCCTCATCTGGAGGACAATCAATTTGATTACATTTTTAGGTCATGGTGACTAACTTAAATTTTCAGTGTGACTTTGACAATTTGATTTACTAAAGTGAGTGATAACTATGAAAACTTTGATTAACAAGTGATCACTATGAAAGATTTGATTTACTATATAGTAAAATCTAAATGATTTACTCTAGTGACTACTTTGAAAACGTTGAATGACTATAGTAAAAACTAAGACACTATAGATATCACTTTGAAAACTTTGATTCACTAGTTAGTGATCACTTTGAAACTACAGTGAACACTTTGATTTACTATAGTGATAATTTAATTTGATACTTTGATTTACTTTGGCTAAATAGTAAACTATAGTATTTTTGTAAGGGTTGGGTTTTCATATATCGTGGAAAAAATTGTTGTTTAAAGTGTTTCCTTATCAAATATCCCATTAGTTTTTTTTTTTTTAATTGATATTCACATCCGATTTACACTACTTCTATTATAATATTGTTTTCAGTACTCAATAAAAAGTTTAACCCTCTCTTTAAAATCTTTTTTAATAGAATGTAATGACGGCAGATATGGACAGGATTGTGAATTAAGATGTGGAGCCTGTCTGGGTAACAAAACATGTCACCACATCAACGGCTCATGTCCTGAGGGATGTGACGCTGGGTATAGGGGGGACCTCTGTAAAACAGGTACACATATAAATATGGTGGTGGGCGGTATTGTTTCATACAATTTATTTCTGCACTGCCGGTAAAAATTAATAATACATATTTACCGATATTTAAAAGCTTAAATAAAAGAACTTCTTCTTTTCAAACTTAAAAATCAAATTGTGATTTCTTGATCAATTTAAAGACTTTGAAAGGTATCAAATTAGTTAAAATATTATTCAGGATGGAGATAAATAAATTTTGTGGAATGTATGAACAAACTCCCTTTGATTGTCATCTTCAGTTATTATATTATTTGTATTTATTCATACACTGTTTTAGAATGTAGCCCATCAACCTATGGATTCAGTTGCTTAAACAATTGCAGTTTGTCCTGTATTAATTTTACCTGTCATCACATTACTGGAGCTTGTACGATTATCGGGACTTCGGTGAGTCTGTGAACATTATACATTATTGACTGAGTTCGAGTGCAACATGCTTTTTTTTCGGACCCAAGAACCAATTTGAAAGTGACGTAAAACTTGCCTGAGGCCGTTAGGCCGAAGGGAGACAGCTTGGATCTTGGGTCGACGAAACACATTTTTCCCGAGAACACAGTCAATACATGTTTTGTTATACCTTTTATTTTAATTTTTTTACATACATGCATCTCGTACTGTCTTCCATGATGTAAACACCAGATCCGTGTTAAACATCAACGAATGCAAATAAGTTACGCTCCGCCCATTGTGTGACGTAAACTTTCCAACATTTCATCGGCAGGTCCAACATCTCACGCAGCCGCGACACATCGATTTTTTTAATGCCCGCTCAGTAAAACATGAGGAATTTAAGAATTTTTTCTTAAAGATTTGTGTAGGAATATTTTTTTTTTTATTTATAAAAACAAGTTGCTGTCCTTTAAAAAAGGACTGCAATACGTGGACCATATGCATGTGTTTCTAACAGAAATTAAGTTTAAGAAAATTTCTAGGTGTAGTGAATATTCATGTAGGTTTGTTCACATTTTACAATGATTCGCTTACTTATGACTGATTGTAGTCTCTAAGCAAAGTTGTTTAATTTTATCTCCGATCAGCCTTTAGTTTTGTCAGTCTAAAAAATCGGGTTATTTCTATACATGTAACCCATAACGGCCAGGACTTGACAACTGTTATGGATTTATACGGAAGAAATCTATCATGGGAAAAATAGATCTGATGGTACACGTGTAGCACAGCTCTGTAGTACGCAGATTTTTTGTGTGTGGGAGCCCCCCCCCCACCAATTAAAAACCTTTGCTACAAACCTCTGTCAAACGGTATTTGGATTGCTGAAATATCAAATTATTTTGCGAGCCTATAGTTATGCTTAAAACTAATGCCGGTGAAAATTTGTTTTATCTTTTAAAAGCTAGAACTAGTCGTTGAATGACGTTTTTTAATCAAGTTGTTAAGTTACATGCATCTACATGTATATACTGCAAGTTCTTCCTACTTTTTAAAATGCTTGTGCCATAGAATCAATGTTTAGTTTGTATATAAAAGTATATTTTTTGTATAAGAGAGAAATTCGGATCCGTCAATGAATATGCGGATTTAAAAGCGCGATTTGCCGATGAATGGCATATTCGAATAGAGCGAATTATTCTACGGGCAAGTTGCCTAAGGGACGAACTCTGTAGCATTCTCGCGCATGCGTAGCCTGTCGTTTGCCCATGGCATCCGGTTTAACCTCGCTTATATATTTACTGCGTGGACCTCAGGGTCCACGCAATTACCTGTATTTGATTTTTAAACACGCCAAAAAAAAAAAAAAAAAAAAAAAAAAAAAATTGACCCCCTCTTTGAAATCGTTGTTTTATTGGTCGGGTTCATTTAATCATGGCTTATTAAAGCAGTCTTACAATTTTTTCCCTTTCTATGTATTTAAACTAAGTAAGAATGATAAAAAAAAAATCAAAATAAAGTTAACCTCAATGTCATGAAGAATGGGTCAAAAATGGATTTCACGTTTTGAAGTCTAGATCTTATCAAATGCACTTGTCAAATATGAATGCCCTTTTTCTCGTTCAAAAGTATTCTGTATGAATAGTTTTATGAAAAAAATTAAACTTCAACTTCGTTTTTCAAATGCTGAAAAATCCTAGGAAATTCAGAAACGCTTATTATTCTTATCCAAAATTTATGACAAAAGTTAAACCAACTGACAGATGATCAGACTAATAGGCAAATGAGAGGTAATGTTCCTTTATTTTCCTCCGGAAACAGAAAAAAAATATATGATGACTTATTCTAATGATAACTTTTCTTTCCTGATTCATTTAATGTCAGACACACAAATGTCAATCTAATTAAAATTAGATGTTAGATCCGCTCTCACAGATGTTAGGTCCGCTCTCATATTAGTGTAGGAAGTGTGCGAGCGGATCTAACATCTAATTTTAAATAAATTACACAAATGTTAGCTTAAAATTCAATTCTTCCTTTCAATCTTAGATCGTATAGGCCTGTCTTTTTTTTAAAGTATCAATTAAGTGAAAAGCCAATTTCATGCATTGTATACATGTACCTTGGACTGTTTGTTTCAGAGCATAGTAAAAATCCATATATATTCATATTTGTAGCAGCGTTTCAGTGACCCTCCTCCTGACAGCACCCTGCCTTTCATCATTGGAGGATTGGGAGCGGGTTACCTATTGATTGTGTTGGTTGTGATTGGATTTTTACTAAGGATATGGCATGTGTTATATAAATGATTTTATAAGTATACAATATTTTTTTTCACCTCAGTAAAAAAAGGTCCAACCTAGAAATTTTTGACAAGCGTTTTCTAGGGGGTTCCAAGGTCAATTCTAGTTGGGCTATTATAATTATACATTCAATAATTCTCCAAATTCCAGAAGGGGCCACCCCATCCCGACACCCTAGCTCTAGATCCGCGCATTTAGACATATTAGACAAATGGTGTTCAAATACACCTGTACCTTGTGATGCAAATATATTTCAGCGAGGTAAATGTTCATTCTTACACAAAAATATATTCAACGACCAAAAAACAACAAGAATCATGGGGTTTTGAAAATATGTATATACTTTTTAAAATGAATTTCAAAGTTGAACTTTTTCCACATGTTCATACATGTCATCGTCGGAAACCCACGAGTGATCTCGTATACCCGTGGGTTTACGACGATGATGTATGTTTGAATGTTAATTATTTTCTTTTTTGTAGGAATGAGGAAAAAGCTGCGAAAAGGAAGCGGAAAGAAAGAAATGAAATAAATCATTTTTCTGTAGAAAAGGAAAATTATTTAAGCGTCATCCATATAACAAGTGCCGAAAGTGGTTCCAGTGAATACGAAGAGCTCGGCGATCGTAGTCTGTCGTCAAACTACCAATCACTCAAATAAATCATCTGCGCATGTATAACCGTCTAAGTTGTGCATTCACTACACTAATGTATAATACGGAACTCCAATGTGCAGCTTTAACAGATTTATTAACAAAAGGGACAGGCTCCGCCATATAGCGGACGAGAGCGCTGCCCAGCGTGGCTGTCTTGGCGAAAGCCAACCGATAACTGAATAAAATGTACAAAACAGCAAATTACATACAATTACATAATATTTACAATAGAGTTATTTATCAATCAATTAAGCAATTATTTGTATCGTCCAGAGATAAATGTTTACTCAAGTGTTTAACTCTGAAGTCCTTGACACCTGTTCAATTTATAATTAATCTGTCCGGAGGCGCTTTGATCATTGTCCCGGATTAATACCCATTTCCTTTGTCAGGCATCTGTTTGCTCCTTCTCCAGCCCATAACGCGTATCTTTCAAGTCTAGCTAGATACGATGATACGGACTCACTCTGCTTCTGTTTTGCGTGGAAATAATTTTGTATAGCATCACTTTTGTCAAAATAAGTTGGTCCGTAACGATCTAAGAAGGCACTGAATAGATGTTCACAATTACTCTTAACCTCCGCTATGGCACGCCAAATTCACAAAAATGAGATAAACCTAGTTTCACAATTGATAAATTAGGTTTATCGACTGTAAACTATAGTTTACAAACCGTAAACTATAGTTAACGATTCGTTAAGTATAGTTTTCATCTGTAAAACTATATTTAACGGTTGTTAACTATAGTTTACGAATGCTAATCTAAGTTTATCTGTCTGTAATAAGCGTTAACAATAGATTTTGTTGATAAACATAGATTCACGTTTGTAAACTATAGTTTACAATCCTAAACTATAGTTAAGAGTTGTTAATCATAGTTTCACAAATCGTGAAACTATATTTATCAGATCGTTAACTATAGTTAACGGTTTGTAAACTATAGTTTACAAATCGTGAATCTGTATTTATCAGATAATCTATGTTCTGCAATCGCAAATGATTGTTTTCGGTGTTAAGTATAGTTTACGGTTGTGAAACATAGATTATCGCGTTAACTATGGTTTACAGATGTAAAATATAGATTAACGTTGTTAACTATAGTTTACAGTCCGTAAACTATAGTTAATAACCCATAAACCTAGTTTATCGACTGTAAAACTATGTTTAGCTCATTTTTGTGAATTTGGCGTGCCATACTCCGCGTTAAGTCCCATATACCACACAATGGCCGAGTGTTCTAAAAACAATGGGAAAGCTCTTAAGATTTCTACATCTGTCCATTGCCGAAATGATCCATACAGCTTGAACATTTGGAGCCAAAGATCCGCATCTGCGATGGTGTGCGCACAAAATTTATCCGGTCGGGGAACCTCCATTACGCTTATTTTGGGGAATTAACGTCACTGGGTAGGCACTCGCTGGCAATGAAAGGGCGGAAAAGACCGGATTCTCCCCAAATATAACCGTCTAAGTTGTGCATTCACTACACTAATGTATAATACGGAACTCCAATGTGCAGCTTTAACAGATTTATTAACAAAAGGGACAGGCTCCGCCATATAGCGGACGAGAGCGCTGCCCAGCGTGGCTGTCTTGGCGAAAGCCAACCGATAACTGAATAAAATGTACAAAACAGCAAATTACATACAATTACATAATATTTACAATAGAGTTATTTATCAATCAATTAAGCAATTATTTGTATCGTCCAGAGATAAATGTTTACTCAAGTGTTTAACTCTGAAGTCCTTGACACCTGTTCAATTTATAATTAATCTGTCCGGAGGCGCTTTGATCATTGTCCCGGATTAATACCCATTTCCTTTGTCACACATGTGTCGTTCTTAAGTGTGCAATGACTCTTACATTTACATGGAATTATTTTTCCTGAAAATATATTTTCGTTTTTATTAAACATTGCTTCTCTATATTGATGAAGATGCATATAAAAAGCAGAAAGAGATACTAATGCACAGCTGCAGTGTAGTGTAATATATACGATTCCATTTAAGTGGAAACCGGTTATAATCATTCATAAACTCTAAAGAATTTAATAGAAAATTGAGTTTTTTTAAATGCAAATGTACAGTTGTACATATGGACGATGCTGAGTTTTAGAAAATATATGCATATATATTGAATAAGGACTGGCAGACAATTAAAAACTTTTTATGTTCTTTTTTATGTATTTGCTTCTACGTATACTAAATCTATACATGTATTTAGAACATCTTAGAAATGGTCAAAGTTATTTCATTTCAAATGTTTTGAATGTATATTCTATAATCTAATTCTATAAATCAAAATACATGTACATATATACGTTATACAAAATAAATAAATCAATAAATAGATATTGATTAAGATACTTAAAAATAAATAAACTAAAAAGAATTCGTATTTGATTTTTTTTTTTTTTAGTTTCTTATTCATTTTGTACTTTTAATTCACATGTATTTTTCTCAAATGTATATATTATTCAGAATTTCTTATATATAATATTTATTTATTGCATGTTTTTTCCCAGTTTTGTTTGCATGATTTTATGACCGTTCAGTAACAGAGACAGAAGAGGAAAGCCTAGATAATGACAGGTCATTTTATTTGGGTTGGGATAATGACAGTCATTTTCCAGGCACTTAGGAAGCGATTTCAGTTGGGGGGGGGGGGGGGCACAGCCAAACATTTTCATACGTGGGGGGCACTATCATCTAGCAATCTTCCTTCAAAAGCTTAAAAAATATTAAGTAGTATTCTATATATCGGTAAAATTATTAGGTTCCTACGGCCGTGTATTTTTTTTAATAAACATAGCTGATATGAACATAGACTTAAATCGCTTTAGGTCTATGATATGAAATACAAATTACATGTTTGATACATTTCCGGAAATATATAAATATTGGTTTGTATTATATAAACTTTAGTCTGAATCATTTATACGTTTGTTTCGGAGTTTACATAACGGCTTTGATAGAAGAAGGTAATTGACAGTGAACAAGTTTTATGTTATGATGGAAAAATCATCATTGACATCATTTATCGGAGAATGCAATCGAATGTGTCCTGTCGACGAGATTAAAATGTAAGAACACGTAGAAGAGGGGTGCAACCTGTCTGCTTTGATTTCCTTGGATTGATTTCCTCACAGGAGTATACATTGACAATTTGATCAGTACAGTGAAAATGAATTAGAAACAGGCTGAAATCTTTGAGTTTGGCATTAGTTTTTAACAAACAAAAACTTCTTATCACAGACTTTTTTCTTAAACGGTGTTATATTCAGTAAACTAGTTTATAAAAAGAACACAGGCGCATCATTGTTTCTACAATATTCGTAAGGTGGGCATACTTCATTTCTTCTGAAAAAAAGGAATTGTTCCTTTTTTCAGTAAAAACAGGGAAAATTAACAGTAATCAGAATTTTAGTTGCATATGTCACTTATGTTGTATTAATATATGTAATTATTTCTCCAACAACATCAACAATAAATAACATTTTCTGTACTTTATTCAGGTCCAGCACAATATTCCGATAAAGGTATATAGCTTGATAAAGCTATATAGCTTTATTAAGGTATTTAAAATACCTTGATCAAGGTATTTTATGTAATGAAAATTCAAAAAAATTCTTTAAAAATTAATTACTGAAAGTCGAGTTCTGAGTTGTTGTCAGTAAGTTCACCCATGCATATGAAGTACTCAAACACAAACAAATCAGTATAAAAACGTGTCGTGTGAGGAGACGTTATTTTATGCTTTCTTTTCAATACCACTCACCAGAGTGTTTTTCATGCACGAGTAGACACAGTGACAAAAACTCAGAACTCAACTTTCAGTATTTAATTTTTAAAGAATTTTTTTGAATTTTCATTACATAAAATACCTTGATCAAGGAATTTGAAATACCTTGATAAAGCAATATAGCTTTATCAAGCTATATACCTTTATCGGGGTATTATGCTGGACCTGTTAATTGACTTGAAAAGTTTAATTTTTTAAGGAGGATTAAAGAAGAACTTGTTCATCCACTGGAAAAGGTCTTCAAGGCTGGAAAGTAAGTATATTTTACTCATTCAGGATATTGGTTATGTTCTGGGTGGATGGACATTTTATATCTAAATTACTTGTGTTTTCCACTTCATAAGAATTTATTTTCTTATCTTTCCAAGTTAAGAATAAGAGCACATAAGTTGTATGTAGAAACAGGTAGATATTGTAATCCTGTCATTCCTAGAGAAAATAGATTTTGTTTCCAATGTAAAACTATTGTTGAAGATGAAAAACACTTTTTACTTGATTGACCTGTGTATAAAAATGTCAGAAATAAGTATTCAAGGTTACTAGATGTTAATACCTTATCTTGTTTGCTTAATCCACATAACTTGTATCTACAAAACAAATCTGTCTATATATCAGAGACTGTTTTGATATTAGAAACAAGCTTACAATAGTTTAATATTTTACAATATTTGGCCAACAACACTTTCCTGTATATAAATATGTGCTTTAGTGCAAATAAAGAATTGAATTGAATTGAATTGAAATTAAAACTAATACATTTACTTTAAAGTGATAAAAAAAACTGTAGTAAACTTTTGCTATCCTTTTGTATTTTAAATTAATTGTTGTCTTGTGTGTCATAAGATAATTCTCATGAATGTAAACAAGCTTGAGATATTAATATGTTGAAGGAGCGACCGTTAGGGAGAGCACAGCTATTCAGTTTTAATTTAGGTTGGGTTCGTCAAACCACACATGGCATTTGATTCATCTAGACTCTGACGTCACATGATGTTGTATTTATGTTGCATTACCAAATCAAAGCATGAAAATTGCTGATATTAATGATTGATTGTATATTGTTTAACGTCCCTCTCAAGAATTTTTCACTCAATACATATGGAGATATCATCGTATGCCGGTGAAGGGCTTCAAATTTTGACCTTTATGGCATGTTGAGCAGTGATTTATGTTGCATTACCATCTGAAGGACCCACAGCTTTCAAAAGTGCTGAGCTGGCGAAAATTGCTTTTTTTTATCGACTAATGCGGCCGAAGAACCATTTTATTGTCTGATATTGTTTTATTGTCTATTTGTTTGCAATATATTCATTAGAAATCAATTGTATTATTTGTTTAACTTTTGAGTAACTGCGGAAAAAAAAATCTATAGAATGAATGTGTAGTAGTCCAAATTTTCTCAACGCCTAAGTGTTGTCGATAGAGCAATAGCAGTTACAAGCATTGCTTCAAGACTCTCGCTGCACTTGCTATTAACTGTACATACAATGTAAATAATTGATTAGAAGTAACGAGGTTAATTAGAACTTGAGATGCAGGATGCACTTTTGTTGTTGTCAAACCAAATGAACTTCATAATGATTACATAGTTTTGTTTTTATCCTGAAAGAAAGGCATTGAGGCTCACATGGTCAGCCATTGACTTAAAACTGATTTTTGTTTCTATTGTAAAATTGGGTTAAATAACTGTAAGTTAACATGGTTAAAAGAAGAAATAAAGCTGTAAAATTGTCTCAAAATAAAATGTTCCTTCACCTATTCTACTAGTCATGCACATCACTGGCAGATTAAGTGTCCAAAATATACATAACATTTAATAAATAATTGTTTTAGTGTTGCTGTGGGCCCCTACCCCGACCCATAACTGCCCCTGACCTCCCCCCCCATCCCCGGGCCCCCTCCTAAAACTAAACATATATATATTTGCATACATGCTTTATATAAACAAAATGTCATTTTTTCCCCCTCAAAGGCTGATCAATGACCCAGATTTGATGGTCAAGGAATACAGTAGATCAGCAGCAGGCAGACATGAGATTCCAACCCAGGACCTTAGACCCAGCCCAGTGTTACTCTCAACTGTTGAATACTTATTAGGCAGGTAATGTTGTTACTCACTAATTAATTTTAAGAATACTTTTAAGGCAGGTAAAGTGAACCAATTCTTGTATTAAACTTCGTCAAATAGGCACAATTTCTGTTTCTCACAAGACAGTGCAGAATACTAATTAGGCAGGTACATGTAAGATGAAATCATTTTAGGATACTTCCTTATCAAAGTCCATTTTTCTACTATTTTTTACCCATGTAAATAAAGATCATTTTTGTCATATATTCAGTCGATTTTCTATAAAACATCTGTACAAATTACAGTTTTTTTCTAATAACTTTTTTTATTTGCAATCAAGTTCAAATTTGGTATGGTAGTTCAGTAGGCAGAAATACATATTTTGATGCTAAGTTTGGTTCTCTATGTCTTCTGGTTATGAGCTGGGTTGGTGGGGTAGATTCCTTAACTATGCATAAGAATGAACGGGCAACTTTTTTTATGGTAGCCCAATCAAGTACAAATTTGGTACGGGTTCAGTAGGCAGAAATACATATTTTGATGCTAAGTTTGGTTCTCTATGTCCCATGGTTTGGAGCTGGGGTGGTGGGGTAGATTCCTTAACTTTATATAAGAATGCATTGGCAAAGAGAGATAACTGCTGAAGATGTTCCCATTGTAAACTGAATGCTGCTAGGAGTCCCTTTTTTAGCTTTCCTCCTGAAGAAAATCCAGAGCATTATCTTTATCTGTCACATTGAGATTAATTACCACCTCTGTCTGCAAATGAAGTTTGTTTTGAAGTTAAATCAATTTGGAATGCTATGAACACTCTGAAATGTGGATTTAAATATAAATTTTTATTATTTATTTTTGTTTGATAGAACTTATGATTTCATTGAATTCTAAAAAAGAAGAAATAGATTAAGGAAGATTTTTTGATTGACTTTTTCACTGTTTTTTTAATATATTAATTCAAGAATATAATTGATTTTTAATGTAGTTGTATAAAAACCCCATTCTATCATTAATAATGAAAAAGTTCTTATTGTAAATTTAGAAGAAAATGATGAGAGAGGTACAATTAATCCCTTGGGACTAATTATCTAGCCTGCTGCAGAAAATTTAGTAGGCTTTTCTTTATCTGTCGCTTTAAGATTAATGAAAACCTTTGTCTGCAACTGCTGTTTGTTTGAAGTTAAGGTCAAGCCTTCATGATATTTGCATTCATTGAAGGCTGGCATTTTATATAACACAAGCTTCATAATTGTTTAAATATACATTCAATGTTAAGTTGTTCTTTACTGCCTAATGTAAATACAAGGATATTATTTTCAGGTTTTTGAATATTCAGGAATTATCTTGAAATTTTAGGAATACAATTCATACATTTATTAATCATTCTGTAAGCTGCACCCTTTTAATTCTACCCATGGCGGGGCCCTTGCTGACTGGTCAGTTTTCTAGTTTGTCATATATTCAGTCGATTTTCTATAAAACATCTGTACAAATTACAGTGGTAATACTTTTTGTTTGTTGCAGGGTCTCAGTGGTAGAAGGAAGGCCTTGGAGTGAGGTGTATGATTTTATATTTGACAGACTGAGGGCGGTGAGACAGGACATGACAATACAAGAGATGGAGGGCCAAGAGGCGACAACACTCCTAGAATACATTGTCAGGTTCTACATATATTCTGGATATAGGTATTCAAATGAAATGTACTGTAAACACTTTTATTCGCATATGAGAAATATCCATGAGTTCTGTGACCTATTCTAACTCGTGAATATAAATTGCTGTGAACAATTCATTTTCCTTAAATGTTTTTTGGGAATGTTTCCTCAGTTGCAAAAATTAATCATCGCAGATTGCATGATTTCAAATTGACAAATCGTGAATAAAAAATGAGGTGAATAATAGTTGGTTTACAGTATCCTGGCGTTACCGGTTTTCGATAGTGTAAAACTTTAGTTAAAAATTTAATCTAGGCATCTATGTTTTTCTCACCGCAATTATTTATGTATTATAAGTCAACAATAAATAAATATATTCAGACATTTATTTGATTTTGAAATCAAGAATTTCAGTACTGTTTCAACTTTCTTTGGATCCGCCATAATCCGAGTTGTTTTTAAATGACGTCACCTGTTTTCAATAGCAAGTATGGCGCACAGTTATTGTCATTAAAACATCAAATTATGTTATTTTGTGTGGGTTTTTGTTTTCTTTTATTTGTTTTTTGTCATTTTTTCTGGTATTGGATTTTTTTGTCCTGTTTTCAACTATAATCTTAACAACAAATAAAATATACTTAATTATAACATTATTTTTTTTTTATTTTTTGGTTGAAATTTTATAAAATTGAAATCTCAAGTCAGGAGCCATTGTCTGCTTGAAATACATTGTCCACAGCCTTTGCCCTATAATAATTCTTGTAATTTCCCCTTTTAATGGAAAATATCTACAAAAAAACGAACAATAAAATCAACAGAAACAAAACTTAAAACATTAAAAGACGTCAAAATTTAAAATAAAATACCTGTAACAGGCCTCCATACTTTATTTTTTTTAAGCGGAAGTTTGCTCAAAGTGAGGCTTATCTATTTTTAAGCCATAACACAGAGCTTTTTAACAGACGATAACATTTAAACATCAAATGTTGTTTTCAGGCTTAGGAGATAGGGTTTTAGAGTGAATTTTTTTGGCATTATGAGAAAATAGCGTGATTTGAATAGATAAAAAGAAAAATAAAATCTTACCTCTCTAAATGGCATAATTTTCGATCTTTTTGGCTTTATTACACTTTTTACATCTGGTGATAATTTTGGGATAAGAGTTTCAAAAAATTATGAAAGGTTTTCTGATTTATTGTTAAAAACATTAGCCTATCGAAATTAGGATACTATCGAAAATAGGTTACGTCTCAATATATTGCTAATGTAACTGCATGTTGATTCAGCAAAATGGAAAATGTGGATGTTTTCATATTTTGCTACATGTATAATATGCAACTCTTTATGGCATGAAAATTTTTGGGAAAAATTCAGTGCAATGTACATGTATATGTAACTAGTCCAAGCTAGTAGGATGCCATGTATCTTACATGACTACATTGTCCCCATCCAGAGAATGAGATGTCCTCATCTCCTTTGAAGTGCCGATGCTCGTGGGTCGAAGTTCTAGGGGCAATCACTCTCACCTGCCAGAGAACACCAGGGTCCCAACATTGGCACCAAACAAAACAGAAACAATTTATTGCCTCTGCTGGGGATCAAACCCGTGGCCTCTGGCTTGCCATTCCAGTGCTCTACCAATTGAGCTAAAGGGTTAACCCACTAGTCAAGCTAAATAGGATATTGTGATATTTTTTCTCGATTCAAATAAATCATTATTTTATGAATCTCAATTGACAGCATCAACAAATGCATTTTTAAAAAAAAATTTCCTTCAATATCAACACGATCAACGTGTATACATGTATAATAATGCAAGTATTCTAAATCTTTTACAAGATATGCATTTATTATTGTTATAAGACTCTATTTATAATCAACATCTTTATCTTATTATCTATTTCTCTGTTATAATATTCAAACATCATGAACACCAAAAACAAATTGTCAAGAATAAAAAATCATGAAAATAATTATGTAGATGTGAAAAAAAAACCAATGTAATGAATTCAGGAAAGAAGTAAATGGTGAATGTTTTATAAATATTCTTTTATTTTTGTTGTAGACTATGTGAAGAGAAGTTTGACAGATTTGACCCTAAAATAAATGACCAGCATACACAGGAATGTCTGAAACAGCTCCTCTCTCTCTACACCACCTGTCATTTCTGTCCAGAAAACAGGGCAGAGTTTGAGAGCCTCTATCTCATTTTCAATCTAGGTCAGGCAGAAGCTTTACAACATTATTATGAACTGCCTAAAGATTTAAGGTAAACTTTTTTTATAAACAAAATAAAAAAAAATATCTTCTTATCAATCTCAATTGATTGTTTGAGTCTTGAAAAAGAACATTAAAAGACATTAATACATACTGTTCAATTACAAACATGACAAATAGGGAAAGTACATGCAATCAAAGTGTTCAGTCAAAATTTATCTTGGCCTTTTCTATGCTGAGAATGCTAAAACTGATTACAAATTGTGAGTTTATTGTAGATTTTAGATATTAGGACAGATATAAACTTTAACTCCATAAAAATATAACAAAACCAGAACTTTTTGTGTAAACTGTGTACAGTGTATGAGGTGTCTTAAAGCCTGTATAACACGACAGGTATAACTTTTGTGAGAAAAATTATTTAGATTTTGAAATATACAAATATATCATGTATATTGGACCTCAAAATTTGTTGCAATAATATCAAAACTATTTTTATATCTTGCCTTATCTCTGGAACAATAATTTTGAATTCATTTTTTCTCTCCAGAGAACATAAATTGGTGAAGAGATCTTACATGCTGAGTGTGGCCTACTATTTTGGAAACTACATCAATGTTTTAAAATGTCTCAAGTCTCCCTGCTTTACCAGGCATCCTTTGGTGCTGTGTGCCTTCCACAGGAATCTAACACAGTTACAAAGGTAATAGGTATTTTTTTTTATTCCCCCACCCTTTAACTTTTGTGTGCCTTTCTGCAAAAAGAAGAATTTTATTTAGTCATGTTTTATTCAGAAAAAGGGGCACATTACTTGGATATTTTGAGTAAAAGTCAGTCACTAAGTGCAGGTTCACTCAAACTCAATGTTTTGATATGATGTGTTTAACGATGATAGGAATAATTTTATCAATTCATCATTATTTGATTGTAGAATTAACCTAAACATTACACATTATTGAATTTACCGTATATACTCGCCTAAAGTCGAATTTTTGGGAGTTGAATTTTAATCCAAAACTCTTTGTCCGACTTATAGGTGAGTCATAAAAATATTAGTATTTTTCAGGAAAATGAAACGTAAACATAGCATTTCATGTTTATTTTCGATGATTACTGAAGAACAAAGTCTATTATATGTTTAACCATTTATACATTCAAAGATTATACATAAAGGACAAGCATTTACTTATTTTAATAGTTTTATTTTTATCTTAAGTGTGCATTACACTTTAAAATATTTCTTTAATTATTTTAAATAAAACACCGGTGCTATTTCGAAAAATATTAATAGAAAACAGCTAAAAACATTAGTTCATTGCTTTAAAATGTCAAATGATTCTGGCAAAAAGTTGTACCGACTAAAAAGCGGGTCAATTGCAAATCCCTCCAAATGAACCTCAAAAAATACAATCGACTTATACAATGTAGGCGAGTATATATGGTAATTGTGTTCTACTGATAGTCTACTGTAAATTTTCAGGTCACCTGAGTTACTCAGGTGACCTATTGCTATCCGTTTTCGTCCGTCGTCGTGCGTCGTGTGTTGTGTGTTGTGTGTCATGCATAAAGCATCTATGGGTGAAAGGGAACAAAAATGTGAATTTCGTGATCCCTGCCCCCCTGGGGCCTGAGGGGTGGGGCCAAAACCACTAAAATTAATGCAATCTTAAAAAATCTTCCTCTTTACTCCTGGACATCAAGCAGGCAAACTGTTTGCATGATTGTAATCAGCAAGGGTGCCTCTACCAAAATTGTGAAATTTATGGCCCTGGGGACAGGGGTTCTGGTGTTAGGGCGGGGCTAAATAAGTATATAGTGAAAATGCATTATTTCTTTGAAAATCTTCTTCTCTGCTCCTGGGTATGAAATAAACCAACTAAGTACATAGTTATGATGAGCAAGAGTGCCTCTACCAAAATTGTGAATTTTATGGCCCCAGGGTCAGGGGCTCTGATGTTAGGGCGGGGCTCTATTGATTATATAGTGAAAATGCATGAATTCTTTGAAGATCTTCGTCTCTGCTCCTAGGTGTTAAATAAACTAACTAATTGCATAGTTATGATAAGCAAGGGTGTCTCTACCAAAATTGTGAATTTTATGGCCCCAGGGTCAGGGGTTATGGTGTTAGGGTGGGGCTCTATTTTGAATATTTAGTGAAAATACGTGAATTCTTTGAAAATCTTTTTCCCTGCTCCTAGGTTTTAAATAAACTAACTAGGTGCATAGTGATGATGAGCAAGAGAGCCTCTACTAAAATTGTGAATTTTATGGCCCCAGGGTCAGGGGTTCTGGTGTTAGGGCGGGGCTCTGTTGATTAATTTCTAGTGAAAAAACATTAATTCTTTGAAAAAAGTTTTCTCTGCTCCTAGGTATTAAATAAACTAAGTACATAGTTATGATGAGCAAGAATGCCTGTTCCAAATTTGTGAATTTTATGGCCGGAGGGTCCCGGGTTCTGGTGTTAGGGCGGGGCTCTATTGATTGTATAGTGAAAATACATTAAATCTTTGAAAAGTTTCTTCCCTGCTCCTGGGTATTAAGCAGATGAACTACCTATATAGTTATGATGAGCAAGGTTCCTAATCTTCCATAATTGTGAATTTCAAGGCCCCAGGGTCAGGGGTACCATAGAGGGAGGGGGGTTGTACTTATATACTGAAAATGAATGAATTGCTATCTGCTCCTTGGTATTAATCAAATATTTTTGAAAAGCAGGGATGCCTTTTCAAGAATTGTGCAATGTGTGGATCTAGGCCTAAGGGTTAGGGTTCATGTGTTGAAATGCATTTTTTGTTCCTCTACCCTGCCTATGGGTATTAAGTAACCAAACTAAGCAACTGCTAAGTGTATAGTTATGATGATCAATGGTGCCTCTTTCAAAATTGTGAATGCCATAGCACCTGGCTTAAAACATGAATCAAGTTCAATCACTGGAAAGTTGTTGCATAATGCTCAGGTGACCTATAAGGCCCTTGGGCCTCTTGTACTTTTTTCTTCCTCCTATTTCAGGAGAGCTCTTAAAGTTATGAGTCATGGATACAGTTCTAAAGCTTTGAAATACCCAGTACAACACTTAGCAGATCTTCTGTGGTTTGATAGTTTGTCTGTCTGTGTGACATTTTGTGAGGTGTGTGGTCTTCAAGTAAAAGGAGATGAATCTGTTCTTTTTCTAAAATCATCATTTAGCGACCCTGAAAAGGTAGGAAAATTTCATGCATGCAAGCACATAATTATGTTCATCTACACACATGAATGTTTCCATGCATTCACACACATAAGCAGTTGTAGTATGCAGAGGAAAAGTTAATTATCATGATCATTGTATCATTTTCTCAATGCTAAATTCTTTAAAAGAGATTGAAGTTCATTAATTTGCTATTGAACTTAATAGTAAATATGTACTGAACTGCACTGCATAAAGATTTAATTCTAATAGAACTTCTTTGTGAACTATTATTTGAATATTGAGTGTTCAAATTAATTCACACTGCAATTAATCCTTTAATTTCCTTTGCAGGTCCAACCAGTTCACATTTCAGGCATTGATTCCCTTCTTTGTCAGCAATCTCTGGGAACTTTACTTCTTGGGAAAGATAAACCATTTGACCTCACATCATTAAGACAGAGTCTAGACAATATAGGCCTGCCTCAGAATCAGAAAATTGCATTTTCTAAAAATTTAAGTGATGGAAAAAATTACAAACCTAAAAGTGGCAGGGGAAGAGGAAGGGGAAGAGGTCTGAGTTCAAAGGAAGACAATTATGCAAGGTCAGAAGTTCAACTAGTAGGAAAGAACCAGGGACAAAAATGGAACTCTGATTCAAAAAATCATGAACCATGCACAAAAGAAGATGGAACAATAAGTGATTTTAAAGCTCTGAACCAGTATGGTAGCTCTAATCATACAAATATTAGTGCTAGAGCAACAAAGGAAATGTGGAAAATGGATACTTCCTGTGATCAAAATGCCAAGAGGACTCAGTTTTATAAGGAACAGGAAGTGAATTTTACTCATGAATGCTGGGAAGATGAGCTCTTCACGGAGGAAGACATGAAAGTCACTTAAGATGAAAAATTGTTCCCCCCCTTTTGATCTATAAGATTTCTTTCTTTTGAAGGTTTTAATAACCTATATTAAGAATATTTCCCTTTTTTTTAGTAATTTTTTAAAAGAAATGCTGAAGATGCATTTCTATTTTAATATTGAAGCAGGCATACAGACTTAATTTAAAAAAAAAGTAAAATGAATTCATTATATATATTTTAAAGATTTTAAGAAAATACTGTTACATGTATATAGTAACAAATCTAATAAATGCAACTTGTTTTATTACGTATTTTCTTTTATTGTGTATTGGTTTGTAGCAAATTTTATTCAAGAGATTCATCTTTTACACCTTTTTATGACGTATTTTTTTTTTTTTTTTATACATTTTACTACTATTAGTATAAACAACCTGAAATTGCATGCAAATGGCAGGAAAAATGTTAGGCTCAAGATAAACAATTGGTTTGAAATCCTGATTTTTTAGCTCTACTGGTCAGAGACCAGAAGAGCTTATGTGATAGTAATGTGTCCGGCGTCTGTCCGTCTGTCTGTCTGTCTGTAAACAATTTTTTCAAAATGCTACTCCTCCTACAGTTTTGGCCAGATTTCAATATAACTTGGCACACAAGTAGACTACACTAAGATACATAATTCTGTATATCGGATTTTGATTTCGATGAACGATGTTGCCGTGGTTACTAAAAATAGAAATTTCTGTGAAATTCTTTCAAAATGCTACTCCTCATACAGTTTTTGTCTGATTTCAATATAACTTGGCACGAAAGTAGACTATACTTAGATACATAATTCTTTTTATCGGTTTTTGATTTCGATGAACGATGTTGCCGTGGTTACTAAAAATAGAAATTTCTGTGAAATTCTTTCAAAATGCTACTCCTCCTACAGTTTTGGTCTGATTTCAATATAACTTGGCACAGAAGTAGACTACACTAAGATACATAATTCTGTTTATCGGTTTTTGATTTCGATGAACGGTGTTGCCGTGGTAACTAAAAATAGAAATTTCTGTGAAATTCTTTCAAAATGCTACTCCTCCTACAGTTTTGGTCTGCTTTCAATATAACTTGACACACAAGTAGACTACACTGTGTATCAGTTCTTTCAAAATGTTACTTTTCCTACAGTTTTGGTCTTATTTCAATATAACTTGGCACACAAGTAGACTACACTAAGATACATAATTCTTTGTGTCAGTTTTTCACTTTAATGAACGGTGTTGCCGTGGTTACTAAAAATTGAAATTTCTGTTAAATACTCTCAAAATGCTACTCCAAATACAAATTTAGTCTGATTATAATATAATGTGGCATGCAAGTAGACTACACTAAGAACATAAAGAAACTTAATCAAGGATCATAATTCTATTTATTGCTGTTGTAAAGTTTCAATTCACAACTGCTTAGGTACTTTTCTCTTCCTTTACTATAAGTACAAACCAGTAGAGCTTCAGTCTCGACAGAGACTTCTGGTTTTAGAAACACTTTACTTCTCAAAAAATATCAAAAACTAGTTTGAATTTTACAAGACTTGAGAAGTTTTGAACTGCATTCAGATATTTTTTTTTATTTTTATGATAATGAATGATATAGCTGCAAGACTGACAATGGTTTCTCTAAAATTGAGATTTTTTTCATTCTACAAAGTTTTATAATGAGTAATGTAGAATCATCATTGTTCCTGGGGGACCAATGTTCGTGGGTCATCTTTACCCACGATATTACGTCCCAATGAACATTTATTTTGTTATTTTGTTAAGATATTGATTCATTGAATCATTGTATTTATGAGTAACTCAAGAAATTACGTCCCCACGAACAGGTTATATTTCGCTTACCCACAAACATGACACTCACAAATAAAAATTGTTCCACAGTATTTATTACAGATTTGCTGTTTGAGATCGTCCTAGGATCATGATTGTCTCAAAAAATACAAACTAGAATGTAGTTATAAGTAACAAGTGGATGTATGTAAACTGCATTTATAAGTAAGGCCATATGAAAATTAATTTCTTGGTTCTCAGCCCCTCCGTCATCTCTTCCAAAGGTGCCTCATTAACCCTTTTTTTAAATCAATGAAATAAAAACAATAGATCACCTCTCTCATCATTTTTTGAGGTTTTGTACAATGTAAAAAGCTGTCCCATCATGTGGGGCAATAAAAAGTAAACTAAAAAATGCCTCCCTTCCTCTGACATCATATTTTTTTTTGAACAAATGTTTGAGAACCAAAGAATTAACTTTGCATGGCCTAACAAGTAGATGTATGTCATTATGTATGTAAAAACACAACATGGTACTAATTTTTCTAAAGATGTAATCAGTCGGATTACTGTATATTTTTCTTTTGTTTATTGTGCAGTATTCTTTAAAATTTCATTATATGTCAAACAATGTGAAAATGGTGCTAATTTTTTACCCTTTTGCTGAAATAAAGAAAAGTTTTTTTTAAAGAAAGAAAATCGGCATATAGATATCAAAGAAAAAAAGAGACAATTACATTGTAATATTATGATTTAAGCTTACATTGTAATCTCTATGTTGATAAATACAGAGTAAGATGTTCTTTGACGGTGTACATGTATCAGTCTTATGATTTGTACTGAACATGTTAATAAAGCAAATGTAATGTCAATTTGTTGATGCTTGTTTGCTAAGTAACTGAATATGGGAGGATCATTCCTTCAAGATTAAGACACAATTCCATTATTTTTAGAAAAAAAATTATTCCTTTTTTTTTTCAAAAACTAATTCACTCCGCAATTCAATGGGGCTACTAAGCTCACCTATTAAAATGCCTTATGGACAGATGATACAAATGCTTAATTAATACAGTATCATTACACAGGCTTTAAAAGTGGGTTATTCTACAATTTTTTTTTTTTTTTGAACTTTTTCTTTCACAGGCTTTAAAAGTGGGTTATTCTTTGAACTTTTTCTCCTTAGTCTTGGAAAATGAAATAGACTTGGAAAATAGTAAGTTAATACTTCAATAAAATAACTGATTTGGACAAATCATGAGGAAGCACAAAATGGTGAAAAATCACATAGGATGAATTTAACTTTTCCTCAAGAAATTCACCTGGCTTGGTATATTTTTTAAAGGTTATATTACACTTTTATATGTAGGTATAGGCTAACATATTCTAAAAATTGGTTTTCATCTGTAAACCTTCACTGATTTGGTTTCTCCATATTTGTAATTTATTGAAGTATTAACTAATATTTTCCAATCTATTTCATTTTCCAAGTCTTTAATTTACATTTTCATTCGTCTCCATCTAACTTTAGGATCGTTTGACTGTTTTAATTTTTCTTTTTCGTCACTTATATGCTTTCTTAGTTTTCACAAGATTTTTCATCAGCTAATAATTGTTTTTTAACTTTAAGTATTCACTACCATGTAGATGTTCAAAAGTACTGAGATTAAAACCTAAGCCCAAATGATTGCTCATACGTGTCCCTTCAACAGTGGGTGCTCTACGTACAGTAATATTACAAAGTGAGAAAACATAAAATTATCATTAATAAAACATAATCTAATATGCTTTTAGGAATGTCCTCTCCACACCATGTTAAACCATTTATACTTGTATTATCTGTCCTTCAATTGAAATCTCTGTCTTTACTCACTGATATATAACAGGCCAAATATGTCATGCCAGTCTAGTTTCTATTAAAAGGTTTTAAAAATTGTTTTTTTAATATATGCCCGCCTGTAAAACTTTTTTGAAAAATATTAGGACCACTATGTTAGAGTTCAGTCAAAAGGGAAAATTCACACTTCAGGAAGAAGCAATACTTTGAAAATCTTGACTCACAAGAACTTTTGAACAAGAAATTGATCCCTAAACATTGAATTAGCAATTGTGCCCTACCCTTCTCCCGAGGGCAATAATTTGATCAACTTTGAATAAGCGTTATCTCTCTTTTAAAATGTTTTTTTTACTCTTATGATATTTTTAAAGGAAAAAGCAAAATTGGACAAAAAAGACATAAAAACTTGATAAATTCATAAAGGAATACATATACTAGCCTTAAAAATATTTGAACCCTTTATTGATTTTATCTCCATTGGGGCCATGATTTGATCTTGGGGAAATTTTTTTTTATAGATTCCCTTTTCTGTGAAATTCACCTATAAAATCCCCAAATGTGATCACTCCATGTCCAAGGGGACTTAGATTTCAAAGAATGAGATAATTATGTGGAGATTATGAACAGTATTCAAGCTCAAAAGTCCATTAAACAATACAAAACAGGAGCGGAGCAAACACAGAGGTGGGATCAGAATGGGGTGGGGTGGGGAGGGTGATCAGCTCTGTTGACTAAATTCAGGTGAGCTAAAATTGATAGTTTTTGGGTGACTGTCTTCTACAAATAAAAAATAGTTTTTTTTGTAATTAAACTTTTTTTGATATGAAAAGTATATATCTGCTTGAAATGTTGGTATAATTAGCTATATACAAAATATATATATTCCATCATCTTATGTATATATTTTGGGGGCTTTTTTTACAAACATGAATATAACTTTTAAATGCTTCTAGAACTGAAAAAAATATTTGGGGCTGACAAAATCAATAAGCTTGACGTCATACAACAGCCGCTGTCGTTTTAAATAGCGGATAATTATGTGTGTGTTTATAATCAAATGAAAAAGAATACATTATAGCTTATTATTGTAATCTATCTTTCTGTATATTAGTGCATCCCTAATATTTCTACAAAACAAAGTGCAGGTTTTTTAAAGTTATTCTGTTCAGTTTTAGGAGCGAGGAATTTTTCTTTAAAAACACTCCTAACATCTCTCTCTCTCTCTCTCTCTCTCTCTCTCTCTCTCTCTCTGTGTGTGTGTGTGTGTGTTATTGAAATATTTTTATTTTTGTATATTTTATTATTTCAAAACATCTCTTTATGTGTAATTCACAATTTGTTAAATCAAGATCTGTCATTGACAAAGATCTGTTAAACTGTATATTTGCATTTTAGTACCAGAAAGAAGACCTGTGCCAAAAGCAAATCACACCGAAAATGTTGTGAATTGAATATCCTTTACCAACGTAGATTTTTTTTATATAACTGATTTTTTTTGTTTAGGAACTTAGGTAAAATCTTTCTGCATTTTGAACTATTTATAATCTCCTTTAAAATGTTTGTATATTACAATCCCTCCATTTGCTATAAATAAAAACAAAAGGTTGCTCGTCACATTTCTATGTGTTGAAGATTCATATTTGTCAACTTTAAAAATTAATGGTGCATCCAAACACCAGAAATGACTGACTTGAGAATTAAAGAAATACACAATGCAGCGGATATTGCAGATAGCTTATATAGAGTATAGGCTATATATTGTATGCATGGAATGTACATAATGATGGATCATTGAACTGTTGAATATCGTAATGAAATATGCATGATTTAAGTTTATGACTTTGTAGAATATTTGCCTCTCTTTGAGACTTTGTCTCGGTTCATAAATACTTTAAGTTTGCAACATCAACTGAAAAGGAAATTATTCTGCACTGAACTGGAAATGTAATTATACAGCTTAAGTGCTTGGACTATGTATATATATGCAAAAGGTATGATAAGAAATAATATGTGTGGTATTTTATGTTAAACACTGTTTTTATTCAATGAAACTGTCAATTGAAAGTTTTCTATCTATAATTTTAAATATTTTTTAATCATTGAATTTCATTTCTTTAATTTATTTTGATAAATGTCTGCATTTTCAAATTGTGAAAGCATCAAACAAAGAAATCAATTCCTTTCAGGAAATAGGGACTGGAACGCAGACTGAATATACACTGGAAGTCGAGATGAATTATCATTTCCTTTCCAAAACTATTTACAAATTGTTCATTCTATTGAATAGTTTAATATACTGTTCAAGCAGTCTTAAGACTAGCTATTCCAAACTTCAATATGGATACAGACTGGATAGAAAAATGATCGACTCCTACACAGATTATGGTATAATGGACTGTGTGAAAGAATGTCTGAGAAGGAAGAGGTGCAAGTCTATAAGTTATCATCGGGGTGCTAATTATTGTGAAATTCATTACGAAAGCAGGACCACGTCATCTTCGATGTATGTTCCAAGTTCTGGTTGGATCTACAGTGACATAGGGGATTGGGACAAGGTAAAGCTAATATGTCATTCGCAACTTCTCAAGACTTTCCGACAAGCGGCGAAAATCAACTTCGGTTGTTTTTCCAATTTTTGACGGAAAGATACGAGATGATGCGATTGACTAACATCATGAAAAAATTGCAAAACTCATTCAAATATTTTAAATATGCAAATAATTAACTTGCATTGTCACTTTCCTATAGAGACTTACCGGTCTATGTTCAAAAGCAAACTGTACAGAAAACGAAAAATGCGATCAGATGCCATTTCATGAATCTAAATGTATTTTATCAGGTAAGAATTTCAATGATTTAAAGATGCGTTGGATTGATGTTGACTAAATTAAAAAATCCAATTTAATAGCTACTTAATTATACTCTAAAAGTGGCATTTGTATCTATAGTGTAAAAATGCTTATTAGAAACTTTCCATCTCAAGTTTCTTGTATTTAATGAGACAAGATATTTATATATTTCTTAACCTTTTTGATGATAATATTTAAAGCCTTGAAATAAGGAAAATCAAATAAGGAAAAGCCTATCATTATTTTCTTTATTTAGATTAAATATGATATCAAACCAGAGTAACAGTTTTATTTTTTTTTTTAAATTCATGAATGATTTTTTAAGACTGTGGCTTGCCTAGAAGTGAGAATGTCAGTCTTGACGCCGTAGAAAGGTGGGATGGAATAGGAATCAACAGAAGGATACTTATAAAATGTGCAGAAAACTATAAGCAGACTGGATCGCAGGAATTTATATGCCAGTCAAACGGAAAATGGAAGAGCGATTTATTCTGTGAACAGGGTATTGGAAAACCTCTGAATTCATATTTCTTTTTTTTCTTTTAATAGGAGACAAAACATAATTAACTTCTTTAGTCTAATCTAAATTACCGGTAAGCAAAATCTGTCTTCTCATTTTTTTTCAATTACTTCAGACTTTAAATCATTAATTTTCTATTAACTTAACACTGACAGTCCAACTGCCGTGAAAACTACGCTTGAACAACTTTCATTACACTCGCAATCAATATATGGAAATTTTCCATTTTAATAAATGACATCCTCATTATCTACTTACTCCTTTATGTAATATGCAAGAATCCAATTAAAAAAAGACATAATGCAGAAAACTTTTTATTTGCAGGCTGTCCTAAGGATTGGGTTGAATTCGAAGGTCATTGTTATTTCAAAGACGAAGTGGAATCTTCATGGTATTACGCTAAGGTACTATCATTTCTTTCATAAATATTCCTTGAACACCAAATTCTGAGGATTTCGTTGTTTAGAAGAAATTTTATGTTCGTTGACTTCAGAAATATGTTTTTCATTCCTATAGGCAATGCTTTATCCATGAAATTATGTATCCTCGAAAACTACGGTTTTACAAAATACACGAAAATTGATGTCAACGAAAATTGATGTAAACATAGTATGTTACTAAAAGTGATATATTGCATTATTAAAATTAGAAATTGCGTGGTTTAACAAATTTAGTAAATAGAAAAGAAAAGGAAATGGAAGGGTTTTTTTTCTGTTAAGCTGTTGAATATTTTGTCTACTTTTTTCCTTGCTAGTTTATTATGATATTTAAAATGCAGTTACATGTAACTATATATAGCTATATTTTTTCTACAAAATCGCAAAGCATTTACAAGAAATTAGTTTACAAAAGTGGAAAATTTTATTCTGTTTACAAGTGTAGAACATATTAAACAAAAAAACTGTAACTTGGAATGACAGCAAAAGTTTGACACTTTATGTATTTACTTTGCCGTATCATTAAAATCCTTGTAATTATTTAAACACTCGATCTCTACACCATCTTTGAAATTTTACTACAAATAATGTCTTGGAATTTTAGGGCAACGTCACTCAAAAACTAGTATCCTTGAATATGGAATTAATACTTTTACAAAATGATGGTTTTTCTCTTTCTCAAACAATGACCTTGTTAGGTTTCCTTATTTATTTTACACCACAGGAAAATATTAATTTTTATGTATATATAATTCTGTTCTATAAATCGTTACAGGAAGGATGTGAGAGTCAAAACGCACATTTGGTTGAAATAAATGGAGGAAAAGAAAATGACTTTCTGCATCAGACTTTCCTTAAAATCATTAATAGTAGTAAGTAATTACTGCATGTGAAGATCATTGATAGTAGTAAGTATTAAGTATCTTATATTACTGAATGTGAAATTTAAAAAGAACGATTTATATATAAGGAGTTTTTGGGAGGACAACAATGCGTTTCTTCACAAATACTGAAAATAATTATTTTATTAATGTTATTCTACACGGCAAGGACTTGTTTACCATGCTCTATTTCATGACCAAGTGGGTGTGCTTAATTTAAAGCACGTTAGCTTATGTACGCATATTCGCACAATATTGAAATATCTAATATCGCTACTTTGCTATGTAGAAATTTTACGAAACTTTTTCATTCATGATAGTTATTTTTTGGAAAATGTCAATAGTTCTTATAATTTCTCTAAACATATATATCATTATACGGAATACATGTATGTACTATGTAAATATTCCATGAAGATCTTTGTGTTTTAGCTTCATAAACGCATATATTTGGCATTGTTTCTCCAACTGTTGTCCCATTACGAACGTGTGCCCCAACGAGAAGTTTTTTAGCGATATTAGTTAAAACATCATTTGAAATTCGCAATGATGTTTCAAAAATCATAAAATCGATGACTGCACTCTGTTTCAACAATTGTGTATGTCTAAAATGAATAGTTTATAATGTTTTTTTAATGTTCAAATAAGTTACATTTAATCACAATGATATCATTTTAAATAAGGAATGGTAGTTTAATGATAGTTTAAAAATAAAAAAAACATCGATGCTTGCACAGTGCATGACACATGGCTTGTGATTGTTGACAGATCGCTTACTTACTACATAGCACGTTTCTTTCTGCTTTATATTTCAATAGCTTTTAAAGCTGAGAGTGCATATTTTTATGATTAATATATACTTAATTAGTGATTTAGTGCACCAATATCATAACGATCATATCTTTAATTTTAATAGAAAATAAGACATGTTTTGTGTACTCTACAGGCTTTTCACTCCTGTCGTGTAATTCATCAAGTACATGTACATATGTACATGAAAATGACATATTTTTGTTAAATTAAAATATATTCATTGATTAAACGCCGGTTGGCAGGGGATGCTCATTCCTCCCACCTCTGATACTTAAGGTTTTGCTTTGCTCCTTATTCATGTTATTTGTAGTGTTGGAATGGACTTTCGATCTTCAAAACTATAATTTACCTCAATATATTTCACATTGTCAATCCTATAAATTATTCCCCCGATGTCTACATTCTAGGTTTCCATACTGTTAATGTTTGTATGGACTTTTTGGCTTCAAAACTGTTCCTTATATCCATATATTTGTCATTGTCAATCATATACATTACTCTCCCAATGTCTAAATTCTAGGTCACTGTACTGATGATGACTTCTCCTGTCCCGTCTGGATCGGTGCTAATGACCTTGATACAGAGCGTGTCTTCATTTGGAGCCGAAGTCAAACTACCCTGCTCTATACAAACTGGTATCCATTGGAGCCATACAACTATTTAGGAATAGAACACTGCGTCCAGGTCCTCAGAACAGGGCAGTGGAATGATGCGGATTGTGATGCTAAAATGCCATATATATGTGAGAAAGAGGTGTAGAATATATTGTACATTTTCTGTCTTGGAGTCTTCATTTAATCTGTTTATTTGAATTTTAATTTTAAGAATTCAATAGTTTTAAAATTTTTTTTATATTATGTGATATTTGATATATATGTTAATAGATGGGCAATTTTAAGGTTCGCATGACATACAGTTTGCTTTGATTTTTTTTTTAGCACGTATACGCCATTTATTCTAGTGTATCGTATTAAAAAGTGACATGTCCGGGATATTTATACATCTATTTGATATAAATAATACTATATTGATAAAAGCCATAGAACATGGTCGCTTTGGAAATTCCGAAGGCGGAATCAGACGCACGGGAGGAGTAAACTTCCGTGTTCACCAGAGACTGATCAATTGCTTAACTCGTATGGTAAAACTTACAAACAAAAGATTAAAGATGAACCTAATTTTAAATGTGACCCTTTAACACATTATCCATATGGTAACAAATCTAAGATAAGAATTGAAATCTTTATGAACTGTAAAAATGAAAAAAAAAATATATAAGCATTTCTTTAAGCTATCATTTAGCAATAAATCACCCACATAAAGTAACAATTAAGCTATTTCAAAATCCTTAATGGTGGCTTAAAGGTAGCATTAGTGGTAGCTTCTAGACAAATTTTCTAAATACCTGTTAACCCACCATTAAGCCAGATTTATAGGTATTTATTGTCTAAACCCCATTAAGATACCATGAAACTACGTTTAAACCACCATTATGTCACTATGGTGTCAGTTTAAAGTCGGTAAAACTACTTTTGTGGTAGACTTGCTCAAGTCTCTATGCAAGTTTGACATTATCAAAAAATATGAAACAAAGCACTAAAAAATAGAGATATGAGCAAATCTACTTTTGTGGGTAAAATATTCTTTTTTTTGAAGGATTGTCTATTCTCTAAAATTATAAATGTGGAGATGACACATATGTTAATTTGGCATATATAATGTAAAAGAAAAATTGTGTTAAAAAAGTTAAAATTAAAAATAAGCTCATTTCTTTTTGAAAGCAAATAAAGCCAGATTTGCTTCTGGCGAATTTGATATAAGATTAAAAATGTTTTATAGTAAAGAAATTCCCAACATTCCAAAGTCCCGCAGAACTTCTTGGGAATTGGACAGAGGTTTTAAAAAAAAAAATGTTTTCTCGCACAGTAAGGGATGTTCCAAATGACATTTCTCATCATCCCAAAGACCATCAGGGAAAAGAAGTGTCAGGCAATCCTCGTCGGGTGGTCATTTTTTTTTCATTTCACATGTTAAATACTATCATTTTGTAAAATAAAGTATTTCAAAAAAAAAAAAAAAACCCACGGAAATTCAAATTCTGGGCCTATACAGCACAGAGCCACTTGATTATATCGTTAAGTGTATGCAATCATAAGGTCACATACATGTATACTAGTATATTCACTTTCCATATTGTCAAAAATGTCCCAATACATGGTGTCTAATTCAGCTATTGAAAAAGAGTTCTGATTGATGTAATAAGAAAAAAAAGTCCGACAATAAAAACTTCGACGACAACCTGTTTATTACACTTTATAACTCTCACGTGACTTTGTGTTAAAATAGTGTGCACAACGACATTTAATACAATAAATACTAAATCAAACGGAGATTGACATTTTAGGAGGGATAAGAGAGGCCCTTGGAAGTTTTGGTATAAAATTTCATTGTAAAAGCTCATTTTCCTGAGATATCGCACGTAAACGAAAGTGTTACACACAGACGAGATGCATTATTTCACACAAATTCTCTGAATAAGCTTGTTTTAATTGATGAAAGTTTTTATTTTTCATGCATAAAAAATCTCAAAGTAGCCTGATGGCATTAAAAATTCAAAAACTAGTACTAAAAGTTTGAAAATAAAGTAAACTATTAATATTTAAGGCGATATGAGCTGCAACTTTGATGTCAGAATTTTTGTTGTTGCAAAATTGTAAATAACTTTTTCAATGACAGAGAAAACTAATGATAATGAACTTCAATATAGGATTTAACGTTCTTTTTTCAGAATTTATCGATGTATAATCTCTGCCTTTTTTCTCACAAACTGAATAAAAGTGCGAACCTATATGTACTATTAAAACTCTCTGAATGTCGTTTAAGTCAACAAATATCGTATTCTCCAGAATAATTCGTCCTTGACCATGGCCATGTTGACATTATCGACAACGTCATAGCGAAAGTTGCAGACCGATGACGTCCTCGATTTGCTCTGGTTGGTTCAAAGATTTAAGGAGAATATGGGATCTGTAGGATGTAAATATATGAATTTGATGATGAAAAGGCAAGAGTCTGAGGTATGTTTCTTTTCCCTATCACAATGATACCAACTGAGCTGATATGGAACGTCGAGAAAATGACAGCATGATCAGCTTTTTTTTAAAAATACGACAGTGACATAAACATAATATTCCCGTCTGTCAGTCCTGTTTATCTCCTTTTCATTCATTCATTCATTCATTTTTTATTCCAAGATTCTTGTAATCATAATTTAGCTAGAACGGACTAGAAGTATTTGTTTTCATAATTTTTTTTACAACAGTCAAGAAAGTAGTTCTGATTGAAAAATTCATCGATGTGTAAACTTTTTATTTAATTTGTTCTCGTCCAATCAAAACACAGGGAATCATTAAATAAAATTAAGATTGGAATTATTATGAAATTATGGTTCTTGTGTATTAATCGTTGTAAACACATGCAGTTTCAATTGCCTTTGGGCATGGTTAGCAGAATGTCAATGTTTGTTATTTGGGTTATCGGTTTCCTATTTCATGTACATAGAGAAACTAACAATTATTAAATTCACATTGACTGAAAAATAATCAGCAAAATTAACAAAGAATTTGTCAAAAAACCCATTGCTCAAAGAAATGCCTTCAGTACGAAAGCCCAGAAGGCTCATTCGAGATTCGAGATTCAAAATACGAGATTCGAAATTCGAGATTCGAAATTCGAGTTTCGAGATTCAAGATCCAAACTAACCAATCAAAAGCGGGTTCAACATTTGATTACTCCCCTTTATTATGTTTTTACTATCAAGAAATCGTTTAAAATAATTATAACCAATGGGTCATTTGATTAAATTACAATGCAAAAAAGAGTATTTTATATATATTAGAAGGAAATTTAAATAATTATTGGATTTTTGCAGCAAGATATACTTCAATTTATATTATAGCTTCTTAAATATTAAATAGATTACATATATCAGGGGTATATATATTTTTGTATTATCTACTACACTTATTTTTTTTTGAATTTCCGCGCATAGGAAAACCACAGGTACTTGTGGACAGGACCCCTCCCCCTCCCCCCCCCCCTCCCCCTCGATATTCAATACCAGGGCTTACTGGACAATTTTTTTTAACAAATTATATTTATTACACTTATTAATGTGTACAATACGAAAACATCACGGGCGTAAAACCCCCAGAATAATCCTTTAACCAAAAGAAACCCATTATACATTACCCCATCCCACTATACAAGAGAGGTGTCATTTAAGGAGAAAATATGGGATTATTACGAGATGCAGAGTCAATCCGATAGCATGGACTAAGACAGAAATATATGTAGAGACAGTTAATTTTAATCAACATTTTAAGTTAAAATAAATGCATGGTTTTAAACCTAGAAATAGCAGCGGGCGTACAACGTAAACAAACTGGAGTGCATGTGGCATATTCTCTCTCTTATAATGTATAGTGGGGTATTTTTTGTGTTGAGCGATTATTCTGGGTTTTAACGATTTTTTTTGGCATTGGACACACGATGAATAAGTGTATTAGATATATGTTGTGAAAAAAGTCCAATAAGCCCTGGGGTTGAATAACGAGAGGGGGGGGGGGATGCCCTGTCCACAAGTACATTTGGTTTTCCTGTGCGGGAAAATACATAATTATTAAGTTTAGAAAACAATACAAATAAATATATATACTCATGATATAAGTAATTTTTTTAATATTTAAGAAGCTATAATATAGATTGAAGTATATTTTTCTGATCAAAAATCCAATAATTATTAAAATTTCCTTCTAATATATATAACACTCTTTCTTGCATTGTAATATAATTAAATGACCCATTGGTTATTATTATTTTAAACGATTTCTTCATAGTAAAAACATAATAAAGGGGAGTAATCAAATGTTGAACCCGCGTTTGATTGGCTAGTTTGGATCTTGAATTTCGAATCTCGAATTTCGAATCTCGTACTTTGAAACTCGCTTCTGATTGGTTAGTTTGGATCTTGAATCTCGAAACTCGAATTTCGAATCTCGAATTTCGAATCTCGTACTTTGAAACTCGAATCTCGAATGAGCCTTCTGGGCTTTCGTACTTCAGAGTAGTTTGAGAATCGACCTTGCTCTATGATAACAAGATCTAATTATAACGTTACTCTGGTAGAAAATAAGCAATTCAAGTTGATATATGGAATAAAAAATTAATATTGATACCAATATCAATCACATAAATGAAAGAAGTAGAATTATTTTTTGATGAAAGATTAATAAAATACATAAATTTGATTAAATATTCATGTTATTATTAGGAGTGCAATTCTTCTTACTTCAATAAATATTATTTCAAATTGTTTCTATGTGTGTACTGTTTAGAAATGACTATTTCATACATGTAAAATTGTAGAAATTTGTTGATACTACTCAGAATAATTTCAACTGTCTTTTATATTTCTATTATAATTCCATTGGTTATTGTCCATTTTATTTCTCAGTAAGTTCCGCCCATTAAATTAATAAACACGCCCACTGGAACTGCTTTGTGAAACTGCTGGGACTGCTCTCTGAGACCTCTTGGACTGCAGGAACCGTTGTGGGACTGTGTGACTGCTCAGGTTGGGTATAGTCGGTACTGTGTACGATTTTTCTTTATATATTTTACTAGATACCCATATGATGCATCAATTTAAAGCAAAAACTAAAGTGTATAATTTAATTCTGTTGAGGCTCTCTGTTTTATGTGTTTTATCCATAAAATTCATTGGTTTAAACTTCTTTTGAAATGTTTTATTAAGTTTATTAGGTTTAAAAAAATTTAAAAAAAGGGGGGGGGGCTGCTCAAAGCCCTACCCCTAAAAAAAACAGGTGTTATACGTGCCGTTAAACTTTAAATTAATTTGTAGATGCAAAATCCTCTGGCTAACGATATATGGAATGAACTTTTTTCCATGGAGTTGAAAAGTTTCAATTCTTGAAGGAACTGTGTGCTATATTTTTACGTCGATGTATTGTTTTGTGCACTTCTTCTAAAACAATTTTTGATTAAAGAAAAATTTAAAATATATGTTTAGTATTTTTTCATTATATTTTTCTATGGATCATCCAAGAATTTTCATCAACTTATACCTCTCAAAAAACTCCTAGTGATGCATGCTGCTTTTTTTTTTGTTGTCTAAGAACATCTGATGGAACTATGATCTTTTTTTCAGGAATATCTTGAAAAATATCAGTAGGTAAGGTATGTTGCGTTTGTCCTTAATGTATACTTTTAAATGTAGCGATAATGTAACCTTTTTGTAGCAGTTGTGTACAGCGGTACTGACATTTTTTTAAAAAAATGTAGCGGTTATGATACACACACAGTGGTAAGCACATTCATGTCTATTTTATGGGACCATACCGGATTTCATAAAAAAGTACATCATTTCAAATACTTTAACAAAAGTATGCATTATTTTTAATTAAACTTCAACACAGCTTACAAATTGGAATTTCATACGAGAGAGAAAGTGCAAAGGGGGAGGAAGTGTTGAAATTCTTTTAAAAAATTGACATAAAATCACAACAGTATACCTAGCTATATGTACCACTTTGCAAAGATCCGTCATTTCAGAATTCGGTCAATCAAAGAATATAACGTATATGTAACAGACACTTAACTGGACATGAACAAACAAGTCTGATTTCCAATTGAATTATTTTTAACTATTAATTAAACACTGTCAGCACGATTTATTAAAATAACACATAAAATAATTTCTGATCACATGCGATTTTTTTATTAGATTAAAATAAATGAAAAGATCGATAAATTAGTTTCACAATTTAACGGAATTTGGATTAAATTGATCTTTATCATATCCTGGAATTATATTACTTCAATCATTTGTAAGTTACGCTTCGGTGCAAATTCAATCGTTGATATTGCTTGGTAAAGTGTCTAGGTACGGTATGTGGTGCCCAAATTTGATTGCTGATTGTGTATGAAAAAGACAGTGTTTATAATTATTATTTCAAGAGAGAAATGGGTCGTAAAGATAAATTAAAGACAAATTTTCTACTGTTACAGTCTGACTGGGTTGTGTATTAAGTTGTGTTCAAAGGGATACCCAAATCAAACTTTTGAAAAACTGCTGTTACGATCATATTAACTACATGCATAAGTATGTCATTTACCAATTTAACGCCTACCCCCACCCATCCCACATCATCCCCAAATAATCGTAATCACTGGAATTCCTGGAACCAACCTTACATTGTATTTCATGCATGAGAGCTATGATTTAAACAGCATTTTTTGTGAGTAAATGAGGGGAAAAAAGCGTTCAATACTTGGAATGAAAAAAGTGTATTGTTTCAATTAAAATAAAGATTTTATTAACCATATGCAAGATAGAGGCCCTTCAATTTCTTTTTACAACCATTCTATAGAGTATTGCTTAACGTGAAATATATATACAGTGTATCAAAACATTTCCTAAAAATTATTGTATTTTAGTAAATAATTGCATTTCACATTTTTGTCATTATCATGTTTGAATTTAGCAATTTAGCAATTAACTATTAAGCTATTTCAAAATCCTTAATGGTTTCTTAATGGTAGCAAAGTGGTAGCTTCAAAACAAATTTTCTAAATACCCATTAACCCACCATTAAGCCAATTTGTACGTGCTTATTGTCTAAACCCCATTAAGATACCATCAAACCACCTTTAAACCACCATTATGCCACTGTTAGGCAGTCGTTTAAACTACTTTTATGGTAGACTTGCTCAAGTCTCTATGCAAGTTTGACATTATCAAAAAAGTATGAAACAGAGCACTAAAACATGGAGACTTGAGCAAGTCTACTTTTGTGAGTAAAATATTCTTTTTAGAGTGGTCTATTCTCAGAAATTATAAATGTTAATATTACATATGTTAATTTTGCATATATAACGTAAAAGAAAAAAAAGTAAAAAATAAAAAGAAGCTTATTTCTTTTTGATAACAAATAAAGCCAGATTTGCTTCTGACGAATTTGAGATAGGAATTAAAATGTTTTATGGCAAATAAATTCCCAACGTTCCAATGTCCCGCAGAACTTCTTGGGAATTGGAAAGAGGATTCAAAAAAATGTTTTCTCGCACACAAAGGGACGTTCCAAATGACATTTCTCATCATTCCAATTTCCACCAGAGAAATAAAGAGTCAGGCAATCCTCGCTGGTTGAATCATCATTTGGTTCCCCGGGCCCCCAGTTGCTGTAGTTTAGAGCCTTCTTGCTATTTTCCCAGATAAACGAGCCTTCATCGTTTCTATCCGTGCCTCCAGTCCAGATTTGATTTATCGGCCAGAATTCTGTACAAAGATCAACATGTTAATGTATAATTGTATAGTGGGCTTTCTTGGCGGGTGTAATATTTGGCGTTTCGCCTGCTCAAAGGTTCAAAGGTATACCAATATTTTTGGCGTAATTTTTTTAACGGAATCAGGATTTCAGCTCCTTGCAGATTCTGTGCATTTAATATGTTTTAGAATTAAAATTGCAAAAAAATAATAATAAAAAAAAACTTTGACTATAATGTTCTTTTGCATTGGGGAGCATTTTTATTCAGAGGGGAAAAGTGTTTGTAAACAAATATTTTGTCGACAAATCGGATTCTACTAATTAAAAAGCCAATTTAGAATTTGTGTCCCCGCTTAAGGAACAAAAGAAGAACAAACACAGATAGGGTTGGGGTGGGGGTGGACCACCCTGACGTTGTAAAATTATTAAATGTATCCACGTGTTTTGAAGCAAATAAAAATGCCAATTTGAATATAAAGATTTGATTGCCTATTCCTTATTATGTGTATAGAAGATTATTTTTATGTAGAATAGTTATAATTACATTATAATGAAGATTTTATGAATTCGTACAAGCAGACGTCATAATTGTTTTTTATTTCACATGTTGAATACTATCATGTTGTAAAATAACCACGGCAATTCAAACCCGGGACCTTTACACCACAGAGTCACTTGATTATATGGTAAATTGTATGCAAACATAAGGTAACATACATGTCAATATTCACATTCGACATTGTCAAAGTTTTACCCAATACTTGGTGTATAATTTAATCTTTGCTAAAAAGTTCTGATTGATGTTATAAGAATAAAAAGTCCGCCAACAACCTATATTACACGTTATAACTCTCCATATGCCTCTGCACTAAAAACAGTGCAAAGCGACATTTAATACAATAAAAATACTTATTAAACAAACGGAGATTGAAACTTTGGAAGTGATGAGAGAGGCCCTTGGGAGTTTTGGTATAAAATTTCATTGCAAAAATATTCTTAAGATATCACCCGCAAACGAAAGTGTGACACACAAACAGGATGCATTAATCATGTTAATTAACACAAATTCTCTTAATTAGTTTTAATTGATGAAAGTTTTTATTTCTCATGTATAAAAAATCTCAAAATAGCCTGATGGCATAAAAAATCAAATACTAGTACTAAGGTTTGAAAATAAAGTTAACTATTGATATTTAAAAAATAATAGTTAATTTGATAATTTTGATGAAATATGTCTTCTTGTCAAACATATCAATGCATAGCCAACCAAAAATTTTACCATTGTCAATCATATCAAACAATAGTCAATTATATCAAACGATAGACGGAATAAACATTCCATTGAAAAACAAAACAAATCATATTCAACCATATATTGTCTTTGTCTATACTACCATTCTAAAAGATGCCTTTCAGTGGTATTAAGTAAAACATATACCTGATTCCCTTTTCAGTCGAATCCATTCGTTTTCTTCTGCGGAATTAATCGCTACCAGATACGCTCCTAGACCGTGACACGTTTGCTGAAAAAAAATAAAGAAAACATCTTTTTTGTTAATTATAACTGAAATGAAACGTTTTTATATATAGCTTTGTCTGTTATGTCGATGCATTTTGTGAAGTCTCGCTTTATCAATGGTTTCCTGCCCATTTGCAATTCTTTCCACAATTGAAAAACAGTTTTTGTTTCATTAACGTAGACATCTTTACATGTTCCGTAAAATCTGTCATTTTACTGGTACCGCCAGGTATTTTTTATGCTGTCCTCTAATTTTTATGCATTTCTATCAACCCGATACATCCAAATCAGGCCGTTGTGTGGTCAACATAATTTATTTTAGAGGAAATCTGGACTCATTTTCTATGCTCCATTTAACAAGAACAAACAGCACTGACGGCCGAAAAATGTCATTATTTCTCATTTTAAGTCTGAACTAACAAAATTAAACCTTAATTCCGCGGTGAACACGAATTTCTAAAAATATGGCAAAAGTTGAACTGTATGTAATGATCTTGCGCGTTAAACTTGTGTTGTTTTTACGTTTTAATTTTTTAATGGATGCAGACTGATTCACATGAGGATGAAAAATTGTTCAAAATAAGTTTGCTTTTTGATAACTGGGCGAAAGAAATAGTCTTTGTCCTAAGAAAGGTTGAAAGGTTGAAGTGTTAAAAAGGGCATTGAAATTATACATATTATTGAAATATCAATGTGTTTTCTACTTAATTACGATTGATTTGCCACAATAATTATTTTTTCTAACCGAATTTCTTTATCTTCAATCAAGGATTTTTACTTTCTGAGAGTTTACTCGTACAAATCTATCTAAACTGGAGTTTTAATTAAAGAATAAACTGGAAATATTGCAAGCTGTTTCGTTGAGTCCTAGAACTTTTTTACAGTATTCAGCATGTACTTTCTTTGGAAGTCATTTTTAGCAAATGAAGATACGCTAATATTTCACATGGTTGTTATTAAGAAATAAATAACAAGTTATAAACTTCAATGGGAATCGAAGTGGGTCAGTCACGTGATCAAATCCTGTGAAGGCTGAAGGCCTTCTCAGAAGATTTGATCACGTACTGACCCACTTCAATTCCCATTGAAGTTTATAAACTTGTTATTTATTACTTATGTATACATTTGAGATGGACAATTAAATACTAAATTGAATATATTCGGATATAAATATTGCACTAACCGGTCGCCGTAGATTTCCTTCAAAAGTACGCAAGGTGTAAAACGGCTTAAAAAGGCGGTTACGCTTTGAATTCGTCAGGCTAAGAATTCTATTTCGAAGGGAATATTTTGTTAAAGGCTACTTGTGATCAGTAATAGTGAATAGATTTTTGTCTGGGAATATTTTTATTTTTGAAAATTGATCATTAATGCTGAGAAGACATAGGAAACACGTCCGAGAATTGATGATAAAAAGTTGGAGGAATTTCGGTCGCCTGAAAGGGATGGATTGATCCGATGGATTGAGACACTTGTCCGAGCCAGTTAATTTACAAACAAGTATTTAATTTGATCAAAAGCATTTAATCTACTACGAAAGGCATATTTATTATTTTAACACGTGCGGAGACACTTGCGACAGCTTACATTGAAGTACGACAGCGCCGATCGAGGTGTGTCTCAGCTATTCGTGGCGTGATTGCAATGCTTTGATAAATTCCCCACAGATTTACACATTATCGTAAAGTAGACTTTAATGAAAAAAAATAGTTTTAGCTTATATCATGAGGATTTAACTTAAGGTCTAACAAAAATAACGATAAACTAAAAAGTTAAAGACTGTGCAGCTGACAAGTGACATACAACTTGTAAACAAAGGCTAGTTTCTATCGGTATATTCACTATGTACACAGGTTAAATCGATCGCCAAAATGTATAAAATATTTTTTCACGTTGTAAATAAAAAGATTATTTCACTTGCTTATTTTGTTCATGATCATTTTTATAAAAAGCAAGTCATTTTTTTTATATTTATAAGTAACGGTAGATATTATTGCGTCGTGTGATTCGGTCATGTATTGACCTTTGACCTCTGGCAAACTTCATACAGAATTAAAGATATTTTCTCTCTGTATGTTTGTATAGTGGAAAGATACCACAAATGTATATATTAACATTTGATTTTGATATGACTCACCATAGCATCGTCCCAGGCTGCGCTTGACATGTTCAGGTAGTAACAGTGGTACCCGTATTGAATCCATCCCTCACCGCAGGAAGTCATATCTTAATCAAAATATAATTATCTTATTCCTCTTATACATGCATTTATTGGCAAAAAGTACAACAAAATTATTCTTAAAAGAATTGCCTATCTAAATCTAAATATACAGTGTAACATATTGCCACTTTATATTATCTGGTACTTTTCCTCAGTCTTTTTTTCTTTGTGATTTCTTAATTACCTCTAGGAAATACTGTAGATTTGGAAATAATCACGATGGGTTTAATTTCGCTATGTTCCCGATTTAGAATTTTTCCGCAAAATTAAACCCATCGTAAATGATATTATTAGTTTTCAAAAACTTTTAAATGTTTATGCGAAAATCGGAATTAATTTCTTGCAGCGCGAAATTGAAAGTATGGCAATTGGTACTTTTTCAGATATCGTGAAATTTTAACTCCGTGGAATTAAAACGACTTAAAGTATCTCAAACCCAAAACTACGAACACCACTTTAAGACCATGTTGGTTTTTATAAAAGAACCAAAATGTGCGATTAAATAGAGATTATACACAATGAATAGAACGAGAGCATTCTAATTTCATTTTAAATCATTTTTCATGCGAACGTTGTGAAATAAATAAAGGATATTCAATGTTTTGTAGTTGAATATGGCATTTATTTCACGAGTGGGACAGGATTTTTTGATATTTTCACAAGTGCGTCGCACTCGTGAAAATATTAAAAAATTCTGTCCCACTCGTGAAATAAATGCCATATTCAATTATAAAACATTGAATTTTCTGTTTATTACACACTGCATGAAAATTCGCGTTTAATATAATTTAATAAATTCGTTTACTCCAGTAAATTTCTTGTATTGAATTTAATTTATGTATAATTTTACATGAGATATATTGTGATATAATTAAGTACAGTTTTCAAATAAGTATAATCATATTTAATGCAAAATACGTCGAGAATAATATAGTTTAATTGAGAAAATTATACGTTTCGTTTTAGAATATCGACATGTAAAAGTAAATATGCTTATACTTAAAGTTTAAGTACATTTTTGGTATTTTGAATATGTCATAAATAATTCTTTATACCTAATGTAAACTTATGTTGAAACATTTTTGAAAAAAATATTTAGGCACCCTATTTATTTTAGTTTATTCATTTCTCATTTTTATTTATTTAACCCTTATGTAGATTTTTCAAAACTGTGGAATATAACTTAGTTTTTTCTCTATCGACTACTACTGTAGTACAATTACATCGGGATCGAAGTCGGGCTCGAAAAGCAATTAATTCAAAAACAACACACCGCGCCGAAAAATCAATTTTTTGGAGGGTTCCACGCAGCCATGTTGAACTTGATCATGATGTTGTACGGGAGGAAGGGACGAAAGAGAGTGACGCGAAAAGGAGAAGCATGATTAACTTTGGATGGAATTTATGTTTTAACAGAAGATGAAGACATTTACATGTACGACCCTGTTTACCGGTAGGAACAATGTACAAAATTTTATCACGTGTCCTTGAATGAATAATTGCCTCTGCTACTGATAATGTTACTGTTCCTTAGTCTGGGCTCTACACATAAAATACCTGGCAGTAAAAACGTTTGGGCAAGCGCTATTTAAATTTTGTAATAATTATTTGACACTTTTAATCATCTCTCTTAAAGATGGATTTTAACCAGAATTTTCTCGTTTGGGATTGGTTTCAGAATTTTTGTCACTAAAGTGTTCCTCTGTTCAGCATTTACAGAGTGTGTTGTACAATGTAATAAAATATTTATTTATTTCTCAATGCATAATCAAGAATATATTCAGCACTCATTTTGATTATTTAAATAGTTGCAGTGTGGACTGTGCCTGAGACGATTCCCCACAGCGCCGGCTATGTAGACAGCTTGTGAAAATGGTGAGAACCATGCAGCTCAAATTTTCAATTAATACAAATAAACTAACAATGTTTTTATTAAGTTGTATATTTTAGCATAGCGAAGACTATGAAAAATATTGCAACAACTTGAAATGCTATATATACCAAGTAAACGAGATGAGGTTTATATTCTTATTTTCCTTATCCTAAAAATACAATAGCAATGGATTCTGAGCTATGCATAATTTTTTTACGTTAAATACTTAAGCATGAATTATTAAAAATAGCTATCATATTCTATGATGCACAATTATGCATGCATTATTTACAGGAATCCTAATGCTCACAAGAAATGACAAAAGCAGCATGAAGATTAACACAAAGGTAAGATTTCTTAAATTTTCTGATAAGATCAATAAAATCACATGAATTGATTTTTTTAGCTCACCTGAGCCATTTTAAGACCCGAGCGAGTTTTCTGATCTGTGTCCGTTATCCCTCATCTATAAACTTTTCAAATTTTTACATTCATGATAATTATTCCTAGTTTGAACAAAAAACCCTGCAAGATACATCTTTTCTTTCAGAAATTGTGCCAGAAAAGTTTGAAGTAGCTATGAGAATGATCAACATTGAACTTGCTGAGCCTTCCTTCTGAAAGTGACTTGACCAGATATTTGGCTACCTAGTATGAGGTATGAACTAATCATTTGTTGTACAACTTATTGTGTATGAGATTGCCACCATTTACTGGAACTTTGCATTTGTTGTCCACTTTTAAAATCTGCTATCTACAGTGTAAGTTGTTAATATATTTTACTTTATGTTAAATCACTTGCTCATCATCCCAATAACTTACATGTTAAATGCTGTAGATGCTAACTTTAGCATTTTTGTTTACTCTTAAAATCCATGTGTTCCGAGTATGTACATCCATTTCATATCATGTTTTGTCTTCTCTAAATTTAATCTTAGACTAATACATATCATAATATGTACTAGATCACAAAGTTTAAGGATTTTATTATTGTATGAATGTTATCTACTTGCTCTAATCATAAATACCGCTGTTTGTATATTTTTTCTACAAGATGCCATACCTGCTTTTAATTTTTCATAATTCTTTTTATCCATAGTATCTTTCTGCTACATTAAATAAAATATCGTGGAGGAACATGAAGAAAAGGGCTGCGCATCTCAGCATATTCAAGGTCAAGCAGGTAAATACATTGGTAAATTGCTAAAAAAAAAAAGATGGCAAAAAGTCACCAGTCCCCAATTTACATGTACTTCCACAAAATCTGTAGCTTGCTGCTGTGAAACTATATTTACGTGTGTCTTAATATGTTAAATGCTGTGAATGCTATTCTTTGCATTTTCGTAAACTTTGTAAATCTTCAAATTCCATGTGCTCGGACTACGGTACCATTATGTATGTTTCATATCATATTTTGTCATCTATAGATTTGATCTATACATATAATTATATGTTTTTTTATGCAATTTACTTAACTAGATGACACAGAGAATTTTTTTCATTGTGTAAAATGTTATCTTCTTGCTTTAGTCATGTTAGTCATAAGTATACCCTGTTTGTATATTTTTTCTCCTTTTTTGTATATTCTTTCTATGGAGAGCCATACCTGTTATTAATTTTTCATATTTTGTTTGTGACAGCTTTTTACCATATCCTCAGTATCTTGCTGCTAAATGAAAGAATTATTGTGGAGGAACAGAGAAAAGGGCACCTCAACATGTTCAAGGTCAAGCAGGTAATCATGGTGGTAAAATGCTTAAAAAAAAAGATGGCGAAAAAATCATTAGTCCCCAATTTACATGTATATCATAACAACATTAGCTTCAAAATCTGTAGCTCACTGGCCTGAAATTATAGATGATTATCTGTCTTTATTACCCAGACTTGAAAAAATGGCATATCTTTTGTGCTCTTCTGTAAATTTTTTAATTAAGCAAAATTGAGCTGTGTTTCCTCTAGGTCAATTGATAATTTTACAATCAACTCAGATTTTGTGAACTATTTAATATATGCAATTGCATAAATCAGGAAGCACACATATAATATGTATATATAGGCAAATGGGTATTTATTTTTATGTTTGTTGTAGAAATTAGGAGCTAGATGTGCTTCTCCAGAGCTGAAAACTTCTTGGCATGAAGAGAAGAAAAAGCAAGAAGAAGCAGTTTTAAATATTGATTACGTCTTCATAGTACAAAAAATGATTCTAAAGATAATACTATCTATGAAATTAGAAAATTGAAGTTGCATTCTGATAAATGTGAGAAATAAAGTCTTCAAAGAACAGGACACCAAAAGTGCCACTCTCAAATCAAAGCACTCTAAAAGGCAGAGCATAAGAAGAACTAGGACAAATAAAGAATCTAAAAGAGTCAAACCTTTGGATGTAGTAATTGAACAGAGATGGGTTATTAGAGATGAAATATCTGAGTTGCTACTGTTTTGCACAAATGTGATGCTTTTTTTACTTATCTTTAATTGACACATTCAATGTTAGATAAGAAAAATATACCTAGTGTTGTATCTTTGAAAGTGAAAGTTTTTTCTGATGCTTGATTACAGATTAAAACTGTTAAGTTTTTTATTGTTTAAACATTTATTGGTTTGTTGTGTAATCTGCAATCACATACATTTTAATCTTGATTTATATATTACATATATATACAAGTCTAACTTAAATGATGAGTGCATGGATATTATTGTGGGAAAAAATAAGACAATCAAGGGTAGTCTGAAAGAGGTTTGCTGGCAGTAAGTTGCAGATCTTGATACCCAAGTAAGAGATAGGTGGTGTCTCTGACCGATCCTTTTGCTGTTGCTTGTGGGCGAGTGAGGCTTCTCTGTCAGTGGCTTAGTGAGTCATAGATGTAAAAAATAGAATAGGCAAATGAGGTAGAGACATTTCTGAGTAAAAAAGGGGTGAATTGTGATTTTAATAAATATTACAATTGATATTGCAAGAGTAATGAGAATTGCAAGTCATAGAGTAAAATATTTGTTTCCTTCCATTTGAAGTAAGAGAGTTTATGAATTATGAGTTATGGAATTGTAATTAAGGCTTTAAAAAAATTGTTAAATATACTTGTACATATGTTTATACAGGACTTTTATATGTGCATGTTTCAGAGCTCATTCTTGATATTTTAAGGCAAAGTTAAAAATATCACTATTGAAATGTCTTGCATTCAAATGTAAAGTTGATTTAATGAGGATAAGTTAAATTACAATCATCAAGCAATAAACCTAGCAGTTGGAGCAGAAATGAGCTACATGTATTGTAAACAAATTTAAGCTGCTATTGTTTTGTGTAATTGTGATACTTTTTCCTTAATTTGAATTGACATAACCAAATGATATAAAAGATTTTTTTGGGTGTTGTATTTTTCACAGTCAACATTAAGTATTTTACAAGTTGAACTTGAATAATTAGTGCATGGACATCTATTGTGGAAATACTTGGGAAACAATATAAGGGTGGTCTGAAAGAGGTTAGCTGGCAGTAACTTGCAGATCTTGATACCCAAGTAAGAGAAAGGTGGTGTCTCTGACCGATCCTTTTGCTGTTGCTTGTGGGCGAGTGAGGCTTCTCTGTCAGTGGCTTCGTGTGTCTTATTAAATGTACATGTAAAAAGAATTCACAACTTTTATTGGCAACTTTTATTCTTTTTATGCAAAATATGATATAATTTATTGTGGGAAATTGAAAAGCCATTTACAACTCATGCAGCAGTTTTAATAGGGGCAGTTTCAGTCATATTTTGCAGTCTTTTGGAGTCCAGAATGACTACATTTTTTACCTGTTGTGTTCTGATTTATTGCGGATTTGAATTTTACATACAATTCTATTCTTATATTAAATTATTTTTAATTACTTCAATATATTACTTACTACTAGTATGTAAAAATTTATTCTATTATAATAGAACTACAATCATGATTGTAAATTTTTAAATTCTGACTTTTAGGCATAAATTTGAAATATCTTGTACTTTGTTAGAACTCATTTTTTGTACACTATTGAGTTAACATCTAATAAAATTGAATGAGAAATGGATTTGTGTATGATTGTAAAATACTTGCCAAAAAACCCACAATTGTAAACCATACAAATTATTGATGGAATAAATATAAAATAAAAATATGATGCAATAATATGATAATATTAAATTTCATCAAATACAAACTTAAATCTTAATGATATGGGAAGGTTTAATCCGTACATTTTCATCACATATACAAGAGATTTAATATTAGTTTATGAAAGATTAAAATTTGAACGTATTAGTAAGTTTACATTTTTCCGTATATAACTTAATTTTTGGAAGTATTATAAAGTAAAGTGTGAATTTAACAAAAAATAATGAGGTAAACATCTACGTTAAATTTTATAAAACGAACAAATTTAATATGACCATAAAACTTAATTTTATGGCCATGTTTAATAATAATTATACGTTTTGTATACTAGAGGTATTATATTTGTTTAAGGCAGACTGAAATCCGAGCGTATTAGTAAGTTTACAATTTTCCAAACTTTATTAAATTTGTTCTTTTAATTTTTCATTAAACTCGTATTAAATGCTAATTATTTTCTAACATTTACGATCCCACAATATGTTATATTATGCATTTAAACATTAAATAATCGCAGCATTTAAATTGCGTTTAAGGTAAAATTAAACCCGACTTTTCATGCAGTGACATTTTCTATGATTTTCTCTCTGCCTACGTGTTTTTGTTATGCAGTCTTAGGCTACATGACGTCATAGTTGAGCGGTTGAGACGTCATAGCTAGGTGAAAAACATTATAAACTTAAATTTTAGCAACATATTTGGGGAACTTTCGGATTTTTTTAAAGAAAGAATGGTTTAATAACTCGTTTTCTATCTTACAAGAGGTAAAGGAGTATTTTTTACAACACTTTTGGTGAAGGGAAGGACAATCGAGAGTTTTCCCTCACTTCTGATATTCTTTAACACTGTGACTGGATATCATTTTGATATCCTTTCATGACAGGATATCACTTTTATTCAATGAATAAATTACAGTATTTCACTGTTAAAAATATAATGAAAATGCTAACATGTAATACTTTTAATGAACGATAAATGAGACTCCAAATAAAACTTGGACGTATGAGGAGCATCCAGAAAACAACTGAGAAGTGTTAATGAAAATATAACATGCAAAGATAGGAATGCAAAAGAAAAAAAATAACAGTTTAAAATATAGTCACTTATGTGTTTACGTGTGCGGGGGGGGGGGGGGGGGGGGGGGGGGGGGGGGGGCTTGAACTGTTATTTCTTATAAAAAAATTAAAAATACAAACATTCTGACAAAAGTAAAAGTACATGTACCCCCTTTAAGTACGGATCTGCCACAGACGTTCAGCCTTTCCCTTTAAATGTACAGTTAAAGTGACAAATGAAAATATTGCCGATTTTTTTTTTAGATAAAAAAATGCATACCTTACAAGGATGGGCAATTCTTTGTATGACTTTACTGATATCGGAAAAAAATGTAATGTTGTTCAAATCTACATGTTGACAACATTTAGATTTTTTTATTTTTACTTGTCAGTTGATGTCGGAGTTACATGATTTTAGAAATATACTTGCAGTTTTGAGGTCATCTATAAATTCTAATATTGCAAGGGCAGAACCAAGTTAAAAATCTTCGTTTAATTTATTATTCTTTTCAACACTATACGTATGTATTTTGTGAAAAGTGCTACGAAGCTATATAGATTCTACTATTTGATTGCGAAAATTTCATTGGGTAGACGGCAGGGTGAATATTGTGCTTGTTTGTTGCATTAAATATAGGTATAATTAATTTATCTGCAAGAGTTCATGAGGCTTGCAGCACTTTTCAAATATCTTGATGATTCTAGAGTCAATTTGTAAAAAAAAAAAAACAACAACCTGTCAGGACACATTGTGGGTATGCCCTTGCAAAAACTGATTTATTAGTCCTCTTCTATTCCTTTTTCAATAAATCTGCATACAAATACATAAGAATATCACTTGTCTGCAGCTGGAGAATATACGAACAGTGTATAAATTATTCATAAAATAGAGAAAAAAAGTTATGTTTCAAAACAACTATCTAATTCGTCGTCTAAATAATATTTAAAAGCAATTGCATAATTTTTGGCAGTTTCCCGAATATTCAAAATCGGAAGGTCCTAGACAAAAAATACGAAAAATGGCGACTTTTAATGACGTTATGACGCACTGGAGAGCAGTTCAGTTTGATTTAGATAATTTAGTAAAGACGCCCTAAAAACTAAATTCAAAAGAAAAAAAATCTGAAAATATCACCAAATCTCTAGTATACATATGAGATGTGAATTTACTTGGCGATTTTTTTTCATCAATTCTTCGGGGGAAAAACATACGGACAAACTGCTCTGGTTATTGCGAAATACGTTGTCACTGTCGACTGTCGATATAGGACTGCCCATTGGAGTTGAATGGTAGTAAACAAAAATAACCTTAACTCATTAATAAGATGATTGAATATGTGTGTGTCAAATTGGTTCCTCAACTGCTTATTGAGGAACATATGGAAACTTAAGTATGTGCACCACTGAAATTCCTAAATTTAAGTGGGACTTATCCAACTTTCTTTTCAGTAAAGAGGAAACCTGGCACTGTATTTGAAACTTTGTCTTTATCATTCGTGCGTCGTAAGGTATACGATTATGCAATACATAACATGAAATATCATAATGTTTTTATTCATGCATATATCTAATTGAAACTTGCTATACATGTATATATATTGAAGAAATATATTATAAAGAGAAGTGAAAATTTTGGAAACTATTGGTGATTATTTTTCACTCTAGACAACTTATCCACGATTTTACCGGACAACCCTCGTACAACCACTATTATATTAACGATTATTAATGAAATAATTATTTCAATATCGAACATTATTTTAACAGTGGTTTTATATGTGTGGCCATTATTTCAATAACACCCATTACATGTATTGTTATACCCTTAATGCTTATACAGACTTCCCTCTAAGTTTTGTTTGTTTTTGACTGAGGAAAAGACGTTGCATGAACTATCCATATTCGTAATGTAAGCAAGTCCAGTAATAGATGCACATATTAGTTCTTTTCTGTACTCTTTTTATTAAAAATAGCCATATTTTAACCAGAAAGTTTATGCACATATATATCAGTCTTCGTCTATTTAATGTATTATATTTAATGTATTATTTCTACAATTATGTTTATTTATGATCATTTCCTTTAAATCAATGGCAATGGTGAATACTATATACCAAAATTACTTACAACTTCTATTAATACGACTGATTGTTTGCCTGTTGATTTTCTCCGAGACAGTAAAATTCGATTTGGGAGGGGGAGGGGTGCTGGTAAAATAACTTACTTTTTTTTTTTAATTTAGGGTACGTCAATTAAATCAAAGATATCCGAGTGATAATGGTAATTTCTTGAATGAAAAGGAGACCATAAATTTACACGTCATATTCTTAACTCAATAAATGTTATAAATTTTGTTGCAAAACGTAATTAATAGTTTATAATTATATCTTTACATTTGCAAATGTTTTCCCTTAAATACCTGTATTTGAACAACGCACATTTACAATTGGGTAAAACACGTTCGTCATGTGACCATCAATTGATTATTTAGTCATAAACGATTTACCTGGTTTTAGAGTGACGTCATTAGTGATACAGCACACTTAATTTATACCGTTGAATTTTGAAAAAAAATAACATTTATGGATTTAAAACTTTAATATCTTACTTTCTGTAATAAATCAGTCACAAATGTAATTATAAGTAATGAGGTATTTTTTTTTTTAGTTTTATTGAGATGTAAAACGGGTTGGTCACATGATCAAATCCAATAAAGTAGGAAGGTAAACTCTTAAAATGATATCTTATTTCTTAAACAAATATTTTTTCAATGTTGAGTTTTCAATAAAGCTTGCAAAATGGCTTTGGCATGAAAATTAAAGCCATTAACTATTAAAAAAAACATTTAAATCACTATTGAAATCTTTATTTCATTCACCATTAAAATCTTTATATCAATAGTGAACATTATTTCAATAGCGGTTGCAACTTGGTTTAGGTCTTGAAATGTGTTCGAACCTCTTTTGATATAATTATTCTAATAGATTAGGTTATTGCAATAAATGTCACTACTTGAGTTTGGATTTAAAATGCAGATCTTAACCACTATTGAAACAATTATTTCAAGACTTGTTCTTGTTTCAAAAGTGGTTGCATAATGACACTTTTATTCAAGATAATGAAGTTTAACTGTAAAAAGTTGTGAAAAACAATTTACCGGAGAGAAAATTCCAGCCGGCTTGTGCAGAATATAGTAAGTTTTCATTGCAGTTTCGTTCACTAGTTTACAGGACTTCAGATTATTGTTATAGAACACCCCAGCACAGACCGTCATCGAACATCTCAAGGAACACTCTATGAGCCTGGTGTCCTCTAACTCAGAAACGAAGCACTCTCCACTAGTAGGTAACACACCACTGAAATAAGACACTGGCCGTAACTTCACTGATTTCACGTTTGCTTTACATTGCATGAGTTCTATGGACAGAACAATCATAAAACGGGCCAGTGTCTTATATGATTTAAATTCCATGTTCCTGAGTGATGTTAAATATTGTTTTAAATTTTCTCTTTGAAAATAGCTAAAAGTTACGATAGCTGATGCTCATAATGATATACATGTATACATCAAAGCTATTAAATATATATTTGTTGTATAATAAAATGCAACGATTGTTCATTGTCATGGCTATAGGCAAAATAGTGGCAAACAGGAAGGAATGCAAGGGAAAATTAATAATTTTCATTACAGCATTTAATGGACAATGTGCATACGTTTTAGATTATTTTCATGCATTATGGGTAATGCATCAGGAAATGAAACTAAACTTCAATATCAAATGTTATAAATATATAATGTAAAACACGTTCTAAACACGGTATACAACTTAAAATTAATGGTAATGTTACTATCAGGAATGCCTAGACGTTTATTTTATGCTTTCGAGACTCCCAAACTGGGAACATTCAAACATATTTACAATTAAGAATTCCATTTGATTGATTCAAATTCAAATTCAATTACTTTTTAGCCATTATTACACCTACTATACCTAGCATTCTTGGAAAAATGTAATTTATTTCCAATAATTGTGCAATTCTGTAGGCATGCTTACAAAATTTTCTAAGATTGTTAATAAAAAATTTCCCAAGTCATATCTTAAGAAAAAAATCTTGGCATCATTGTAAAATTATCTTAAGATGTTTTTCAAAGCTATCTTATTATTATCCTACGCAGTACTGTTAAGGCTTCCCATAGCTTTAATTAAGAAATAAGGTATCATTTTTTGAGTTTTATTGGGATGTAAAACGGGTTGGTCATGTGATCAAATATTATAAAGCATAAAGGGCTTTATGGAAGATTTGATCATGTGCCCATGTGATCAAATCCCATAAAGCCCGAAGGGCTTTATGGAAGATTTGATCATGTGCCAACCCGTTTTACATCCCAATAAAACTCAAAAAATGAGACCTTATTACTCATATTTACATTTGTGACTTATTCATACTTTAAATTTGCCTGATTGTGACTTTTAACGTGTGAAATGCATTATTTTTCAAACCCAACGGCATGTATGTAATCCACTAAACGCGCGTCGAGCCTTTATGACGTCACTGAGAAATTACGTCAAACGCTTATCCATACGCAAAACTATGAAGTCTTGACCCCGTACCTGTATTTATACAGTTATAGAAACGCTTGCTTTCAGTAGTGTTATATAAAGGAAAACATTTGCAAATGTAAATATATGCGTTTAAAACCTAACACTGCATTGGCAGGTTGATTTTAAGTTTTATTTTTAAGTTTTGTACCTTAATACGGCCAATTCATACAGAAAATTTGCTAGGCTATATATAAACATATTTGTTACGACATTACATGACCTCGTTGATCACGTGACGGTCATTTTTACCTTTTTGAAGAGATTCACATAAATCGCTTCGGTGCAGACCTATAACACAATAATTATCAACTTTTTGTCAAGTTAATAAACTCGTTGCATCCTTGAGAACCCGAAATGTTCTTGGGAAAATTTATACTATTACTCTGATACAAAATATTTCACAATAACTTCAACTTACAGACAAATCAGTGGGTTTTTTTTCCACCCATCATCGACATCTGTTGAAAATCAAAGCCATCATACATTTTTCAGAAGCAATAATCATTTAGAGGGGAAACTCATCTAACAAATTTTCACAAGAGACCTCAAATTTTTCCTCATTAATGACCTGCGCCAGGCTTTTTTTTTACACATATTGTGAATCCTGCTTCTATCCAAGGGTGTTAAAAAGGGACAAATATCAAACGTATATTTTCTTACATGTTTTCAACACGCTGCCTTTTAAACTTAAGAAATAAAATAAAGTTATCTAAATTATTGGGATATATCAAACTTTTTTGAAACGATTAAGACACGTTTATTTTACACTAGGTTTTTGGTTTTTGAAACTTCATATGCAGATTGAATTATGGTGTAAAGTTTTTGACACTCTTCCCATCATTACAGCTCAAGTTTGCAGTGCATTGACGTCATTTTCAATTATAACGCCATGCATTTGTAGTTCAGAGAAGGGCACAGAGTACACTACATTATTCTCTGGGAAGCCTTATCGTACCTACGTAAGCTAATTAAGGCGTCTTAAATCATTACAACATGGAATTACTCAAAGCTTTAAAGCATTTTCGGGATAAGAGATTTGGTCACGCAATCGAATCTCATAATAATAAGGCACTCAAATTTTAAATCCATAAAGATTTTTTTCTTCAAATCTCAACGCTATTAATTAAATGTGTTGAACAAGTCGATCACATTTGAAGTCAATTAGATCGCTTATGAACAATCAATTTATGGTCGCATGACGAACGTGTTTTATAGAGATATAAAAATGCATTGTTCAAATAGTGTCATATAAAGGCAAACATTTGCAAATGTAAATATTATGCTTTAAACTCTCCCAACATTGAGTTTTGTTGAACATCATCGTTTTAAATATATTAGAGGAAAATGAAAATGTTGCAATAAAATTCAATATGATATGAATCAGTTTTAGAATCTTTGTTAGATTTTATAACATTAGACATAGGGTGATAGCATCGTCATTGAATTGCGCGGTGTGGGGAGCAGTGATAAAAAATTACTTACCGGGAAAATGAGAGAAAAATTCTTGAATGGGCATAAAACATACAATCAATCAATCATTCAAATCATTATGATGAAAATTTTCTTTAACCTTTTGCAATATATTTACTTAATTGGAACCAACAATTCAATTTTTTCGAAGAGAAATTTTCAATATCCAGTCAGATATTTACCCTTTGTACATATTTCCTTATGAACAAAAGACCATTTAATTGCTACAGTTTGAATTATAAGCGTGATTGCTTAAACTGCATTATTGTAATGCATATAAGTCTTACTCTGTCCCAATCTTTTATGTCATAGGTCGAACCAGAATGGTGCCGTGGTCCTGTTTTCATAGTTAATTTCACAACATATATATAACACATATAATAACCTATAGACATACACCTATTCTCTTCAAGCATTCTTCCACTCAGTTCAGAATACAAAAATCTAGCTGTGAGAGAGTTGAACATCCTTCTATTCAACCTGAAACCTTAATGCAGTTTGGAATAGATTATCTCAAGACTGCCAGAACAGGAAAATATATATTCACGATTCTACTAAGATTATTGCCGATATAAACAGAAATGCCGCTGACATTATTCTCCAATAAATCAGAAACGTTTTCAAAAAATTATCGAATCAGAAACACGTATCAAACCTGTGCAGTTAAAATTTACATTTGATTTTAAAATATTTACATTTTCAGTGTCTTTGTTTGATATAAAATTACAAATTGTAAATGTACTTTATTTCCCCTCAATGTTTTGGCGCGGTTCCAAAAAAATCACGTGCAGGGCGGAACAAACGGCTAGACAGAAGCAAGGCTTGGAGCATGTGGATTGGCGGAATCAAAGCATGTAAATATAAGGAATAACTGTCAGATTTTTTCAATTTCATGACGATGATCAATCGATTGGCTTGCGTGATAATTTTATGCATAAACGCCTTCTGCGGTTTATACAAATTATCACGCAACCCAATCGATTGATCACATCATGAAATCGGAAAATAAGACAGCTATTCCTTAAATGAAATACATATGTAGACCACATCGATGTGTCGTCTTTTGCAATTTAAACACTGTATATTGCAAAAAGTAGCTGATGAATGTAGGTTTGTAAAGCGAAGTGGGGCTGTGTCCCGGACCTCCCTACGCCATATTTAAACTCCGTGATTTTAGTGATAAATTGGTAAAATAGGAAATTGATTTTGTTGTTGTATATTCCAGAAGATTAATCTATATAAGCGACAAACAGATTTATATTTAATTTAATGCTAATTTTAATGAGGCAAAAGCACAAGTCGTCTGCATTCATTCACAGGTTAACAAAAAAAATTACACTCTGGTGCTAAATGGAACAGCATCATCGCAGCGTGGTGACCTAATTCGTTTCTCTATATAGAGAAACGATCAGTCGTATTCTAGAGCTGCTTAGTAGAATAGAAATAGAGTCCTTGTTGTCGTGAATGATGCAGAATAACCTCCTCGTTCCTGAAATGTTGTTTGAAATATAAACGTCCGGCTAAGGCCTCGGCTTTTATCTTTCAAACAACATTTCTCAACCTGAGAGGTTATCCTGCAACATTCAGGAAAACGCGGATTTAATTTCTTAATTAATATCTTAAAAAAATTGTAAATACCTTTGGGTATATTACGAGAAATCAACATGTTTCTCTAAATGTTTACTGGGTGTGTAACTGTATCCTTTAATTTTAAAAACAAAACAAGATATTGATTCAAATACTAGTATTTGATGCCATGCGACGTGATGAAAAGGTTTTTTTCTATAGATTTATATCATATTTATTTTTAATACAGAGAGTCCTTTCATAAATCTTGCATGATAAACTAACAATAAACAAAGAAAACGAATTCGCAGCGGGTATCAAAAGGAATGATAGACTTAATATAATGCATAGTTAAAGGTGAAGATAAACAAACGGTGATCGATTTAAAGAAATTATAAACATAAAACATGCATGAAAAGAGCAAAAAAATTGGACACCCTGGGAATTCCAGGCTTTTCAGATGGTTAAAATGAGTAGGCAAACTTAACATTATTCCCTAAATATGTTTTCATTTTCTTAATATGTCAGTGTTTTCCTCTTTTAATATGAATTCTAGTCAATTAAAGTAACATTTGCCTTCTGAACTGAAGATCAGCTCTCCTGCGTAAAGCAAATAATCAAAGACAGGCCTTTATGTGTAAATATGTATTATAAATCTATTGATAAAGCCTTTGAAATCCTTTTCTGATAAAACAGTTCTAAAAACATCAAACACATTTCTCAGTCTTTCTTTCATACAAAGTGCATTTTATTTATATTAATAAATTGTTATTTTCATTGTTAGTATTTGTCAATACTTTTTTGTAGTCCATCTTTAGTATATTCATGTAATACCGCAATTGATTGTTGTAAGTATACAGTATACATTAATATACTTTCAGATTTTAAAAAAGAAAACGAATAATTGCATATTTAAATACAAAGAAAGTTTGAGAAAATTCAAGAAAATAGACTGACTTTGATCCTTAGCAAATTTATCCCCAATAAATGTGGTAAAAGATCAATTGTAAACAGCACATTTTTGTTACTTTAGAAGATCAACTGATCAGAAGTGTGGTGCATATGAATAGCTGCTGGCATGATTGGCTTGGATGTAAATAAAATGGTCCTGAACTGCTTTTGATTTAAGGTGCCATTTGGGACAAAGTCCTCTCCCCTAAAATTTACAACAAGAATGGTAATTTGCGAGCAAATTTTGCTCAGAGGAAAGGAAAATTGTTGCTTTCAGAAATATAACTCCATATTTTTTTTTAGAAGCTTTATTACCGAAATATGATAATCAGTTTCTTAACCACGTTTAACAAACATGTTGACCAATGTACACCGATTTGCACAGAACATATTAAACCACAAATGAACACACACAATTGGGTTACACTTTCTCTCTAACTCCGTTGCAAGGGGATAAAAAAACCTCTTCCTTCGTACATGTGTGATAGGAGGATTTATTTCTTATATTAAAAGACACAATGAGTCAAAATCATGTCTTTCTTTTAAGATATCTGTAGCATACAGAGAGAAACATGAAAATTATGAGAATATAGCTAAGAGATGACAATTAAACTGCAAGAAAAAATTGCACGATATACAAACAGAGGTTGTATCTACCGTTAAGTTGCATTCGTGTTTGTCAAGGTTACGCCACTTTCATTTTTAGCTCAAACTTGTAAATAACATTCAACTGGAGCATGCAAAGGTGAAAAATATGTTCTAACGACGTTTTTAAAAGATTTTTCCCGTTGCCATGACAACAATATCACCAAAGAAATTTTGCTTTTCCTGTTTTTGGAGAATAAGGCAATCCAATATTTCAACAAATAAAGTAATCAAAATACCTTAACTTATCACGTTCAGAGAACACATTCATGGAAAAATGGCTAAAAATCATTTTTTTTCATAAGTATTTATGAAACTGTTGCTAAGGCAATAGATTTCCTTGCATACCAGTCCCTTAACACCTCTAAAATATTTTTAATTGTGCTTAAACATAAGGTAGTACAACATCTTTTATCTACCAAAGGCTTTTGAAAAAATAAAATTTTGACTTTCCATTCAATGTTCGATGCTTGCTGATTTAACTCTTGATATTGAAATTTGGAGCTGTATATGTATTAAAAGTAGTTTCAACAGAAAAATCATTTAAATATTTCTTGATTATTCAACTGATCATGTCTTGCTTAGGAGCTTTCAAAAATGAGTTCTGCTTTTTGAAATAAACTAGTACATTTCCTTAAATCGGTACATCCTTTAAATACTCAAACATTGATTTTTAAAATTTGAATGGTAGAAATATTATATAGTTAGAAAAAAATCAGTTCAGAAACAGTGTATAGGGAAATATTTCATCAAAATCAAATATATCTCTTATACATAAATGATCATAAAAAGTGTCTGATGTTTTTAAAACTAAAGACAGTTTTTATCTAAATATAAAATATGAATGCTTTAAGCCATTGGTTTTCCTGAACATATTTTGTTCATTGATGCGTTTGACTATTTATATTGAATTTGAGATCAACTTCATCTAAGGAGGAAAATATCACTTAACGAGGCCCAATCTAATTGAAAATTACAAAAGCAGAATGACAAGAACTTTAAATCTTAGAAAAATTTTTGTATGTATTATGTTAAGAAAAATTAGAATAAAATTTTGTTACCTTGCCTTTATTGTAGTTAAATGGGGGCACATTCAAGGTATGGATCATTTTTCGTGTATATATTTATACACAATTACCACATACTAAAACTCCCCAATAAACAAAGTAATTGACAAATAAAAAAAAATGATGATATTTTTTGTTTTTCACATATATCATGCGATGTTCATTCCTCTTTAAAAAATGAAAAGGAATTGGAGGAAGACTTTATTGCAGTAAAAAGGGAACCTATCAAAACACAAAAATAGGATTTAATTTATCCAACTAGATATTTTTATAAGTCTCAGTGGGTTCGAATAATTGTAACACCGTATTAGTTTTTAAAAATTAAATAATTCTTACTATAAGAAATATTTCTCTCTCCATGCTTTATTTTTTTTCTTAACACACGACTTTGTTTTACGTGGAAAAAAAGGGGGGGGGGTAAAAAGGCGACAAAATTACGGATTTTACTATCATGTATTATATAGAAAAATAAGATATTTTGGTGGTTGCATTTGAATGATTCAGAGACTTACATGTATTTTTGAACTCAAGCTAATCCATGCATATTTAAGTCCGCAGTAAAAAGGTGTGTGCATAAAGTCTTTAATATGTTGATGAGAAAGACTAAACTCGTTTACATTTGGTTGCAGTGTTTGCTTGTTTTTTCTAACTCACTAATTGAAATAATATAAGATAAAATGAATGAATCTGTACCACGAAGTTGATACCTCAAAGTAAATTATGTTCTACAGTTGATTATTAATTCAAAAAAATTAAAACATGTAAATGATAGAAATGCCAGAAAAAGTCAGCTTTCAACATGCACAGTCTGTAGAGCTACCAGGTAAGCAAGATCAGCGAAACATTTTAACGCCATTTGACGTCATTTTAATTATGACGTTATTTTTTTGAATTGTGACGGCAATCAAGGGCACTGTGAGGTGCCTGAATCGACGCTGTGTTAAAACGTATGCGCAGATGAAGTAGATCGGACCTCGTTATACGGACGTCGACTCTGATAAACGATGTAAAGCAATGACATAAGGAAAGGAGAACATGGAATTCAGAGGTGTCCGTGTTTTATATACTTTTTCTAATGTTTGTAATGCATATTGATATTTTAGGATCGAATAAACACTTCATTTATTTTATTTAGAATGTCATTCGTTTTAAAGACCCACTGTTCATCCATTGTTATCTTTGTATGAAATACAATGCAATATTAATGATATGGCTTTTTGAATTGACAAGATGATAGAAATTCATAGAATAACTTTGTTTAGGATTGTGGTGGCATCAAACATTTGAATCATTATCTCTTATTCAAAAAGTTGAAGGATACGGATACACACTTAATAATCATTTAGAGAATAATGTTGATTCCCCGTGTTTTATCTAAGCTTATTTTCATATTTTGGATATTATCCGTCAATATATTTTTCTGTTCTGGCAGCCTTGAGATAAGCTATGCCAAACTGCAACATGGATATAGGTTAGATAGAAGGATGATCACTTCCTTCATAGATTTCAGTATTTTAAACTGTGTGGAAGAATGCCTTAAAAGAAAAAGGTGCAAGTCAATAAGTTATTACAAAGGGGCTAATTATTGTGAAATTAACTATGAGAGCAGGAATACAGCGTCATTTATGTATGTGCAAGGTTCTGGTTGGATTTACAGCGACATAGAGGATTGGGACAAAGTAAGCTATCTGTAACTATGAGAGAGAAAGTGTGTATAATATATATATACTTTACGTACGATTGTAAGAACATTATCCTCAGAGCTACACAAAATTTTAACTCTGCTCGCCTCTCTGCTCTGACGGAAATGTTCATTTTTTTGTCATCTTAATCAGATTTCTCTACTATGAAAAAAAAATATGATCTCCTTGTTTGCTATTTAAATTCCAGTAGAACGTCATTGAATGAATTAAGAAAGTAAAGGATGCATGCATATCTAAGAAATAAACAACGTTATTTAGTGAACATGGCGTTATGAATAGCAATTGCTCTGCTGGCATAGCGCGCATCATGGAAAATATGCCAGCAAATCGAGCTGTTGTTATTCATAATGCCATATTCACTAAATAATCGTTGTTTATTACTTATATTTGCATTCTTTGATGTTGTCAAGAATATCAGAGGAAATTCTGACTTACATAAGGATGCGGCTTGTTGTCTTCAGTAATGAAAAACGCACGGCTTAAAAATTAATATTTTTCTGATCATTGCACTTTTTTTCTAATAAATCACAAACAATTTATAAAGTACAAGCCTCTTTTAAAACACAGTTATCTGGATACAAGCTGCGCCGTCGTCACATTCTCTTAATTTTTGTTTTGATGCAGATGTGACGTCATCGATCAACGTTATTGAAACCCTCTGACAAAAATCAATAATTTAACCGTTTGCTGAAAAAAGAGAATGCTTTAATAATCATTCTAACTCCAGAATACTTTTCTATATGATTTTTAATTTTTTTTTCTATTTATTTTTAAGAGCTGAAACCGTTCTTGAAATATAGACATAGATCTACTATTAAATTAAAGAAATTTTGCTTTTTCTGAATGTTTTATCACCCTAGTGTGAAGAGTTATCGTTCTTTGTACAAATATGCAAAAATGTGATAAGAAAAAATAAAAATATGGCAATTCTCTTCAATTTTTAAAATTTTTATTATACAATTAAATACATTGACCAAAATTAAATTTTTAAAGATATAAATCAGCAAATTTAAATTGTTCTGAATTTCTTTTATTCCAAAAATTATTATTAAAAACTTATAGTTATTCCTTTTACGAAACATTTCATATATATACTTCTCAACACTTTTTATGTAGGTAGTAGAGCTTGCACAGCACGAGTGTGATAGAGCAATTGCACTTAGCGCAGAAGCAACTGCGTCTATAAGCCTATGAATGCAATTAATGACTACATGTTCATAGTGGAAGAGTGCAGTGGATATGCAAATCTATACATATAATCAAAACTATTTTTACATTTACTACTTGTTCACTGAAACTTAGTACGTAGTACGTAGTTATTGATTTTCGGTCTGCATCAGTTACATTGTAACCTTACCATCGACTCATTAATAATAAAAAAGAAAACTAGAAACTCTTGTTGCTACAGCAACAAAGAAGGTCTTCCGTTCTCTTCTATTTATCAGCATGAATGAGCTTTTATCTATGTTAAAAAGGCATATAATATTTTAAATGATTTCAGGAAAACAAACGGCCGGAGGTGTAACTTACCAAGATTCGATTCTCGACGTTACTTTAGACAATTATAGTCTTAATAACATTTACAAAAATCATTTTCAATTTTTTATCACTTTCTGTGACGACCGGAAGTGACGGCGAACGCATTTTACCCTATATCTGTTGCCCAATCTTCATGATTTATTATTCATATAAGTTTAGTGTTCTGATCTGTTACGGTTTAAGTGATCTCGTAATGTTATCTTCTTATTTTGTGGACAAGAAATCACGTGACCGGAAGTAAATTTTTGAAAAAGATATTGAGGTTACTTTAGACATTTCAGTCTGAATAACATGCCCTCAAATCATTTCAAATGCTCTTTTTATAAAAAAAAAATAATTATGGGATAGTACGATACTAAATTTATGCAGTTTTTCTCTCATAACCGGAAGTTGTCGTTATTGTTTCCAGTGGTACTGACATACTTCAAAACTACAAATAAGATGCTATAATGTGATGCAAAAAAAGTTTCAATAAAGAAAAGTTGAATTTTTCAATTTCTTTTATCACTTCCTGTGACAACCGGGAGTGATGGAGGACAATCTTATCCCAACTGATTTTGCCTACTCATCAAGATCTGTCATTCCTATAAGTTTGGCATCTTAATCTCTTACCGTTTATGAGATCTAGCTACCATAACTTCTCATTTTGAGGACAGAAAATCATGCGACCAGAAGTGAATTTTACAAAGATATTTGAGGTTTCTGTAGACATATGCAGTCTTAATAACATATCCAAAAATCATTACAAATACTTTATCTATAAGTTATTATTAGTGGGAAAGAAAAATACTCAAATTATGCAGTTTTTCTCTTATAACCGGAAGTTGCCTTTTTTTCCGGTAGGACTAACATATTTTGAAACTACAAATAAGAAGCTATAATGTGATGCAAAAAAAGTTTCAGAAAAGAAAAGTTCAAATTTTCGATTTCTTTGATCACTTCCTGTGACGACCGGAAGTGACGGCGGACAATCTTTTTTCCCAATAATTTTGCATACTCATCAAGTCCTATTACTAGCATAAGTTTGGTGTCTTTATCTCTTACTGTTTACGAGATCTAGCTATGATAACTTCTCATTTTGAGGACAGGAAATCACGCAACCGGAAGTGAATTTTACAAAGATATTTGACATTACTGTAGACATTTGCAGTCTAAATAACATATTCAAAAATCATTACAAATACTTCATGTATAAAAAATATTTATGGGAAAGAAAAATACTCAAAATATGCATTTTTCCTCTTCTAACCAGAAGTTGTCGTTTTTGTTTCCGGTGGGACTGACATATTTTGAAACTACAAATAAGATGCTGTAATGTGATGCAATAAAGTTTCAAAAAAAATTTCAAATTTTCGATTTTTTTGATCACTTCCTGTGACAACCGGAAGTGACGGCGGACAATTTCAACCCAAATGGTTTTGCCTACTTATCAAGATCTATTACTCATATAAGTTTGGTGTCTTAATCTCTTACCGTTTCTGAGATATTACTCGGACAAAATATTTTTGGAAAAAATGGAAATCGGACATATCTGACGACCGGAAGTGAATTCTGAAAATCTGAAAACTACATTTGAAAGATATTTTAATTCTCTATCATCCCTGTAAATTTCATGAGAATCTGTTCAGTCATATCTGAGAAATCGTCAAAAAAAGAAATTTCAAAAGGGGAAAAAAATAATAAAAAGAAACAGTGGAATCACTATAAGGTCTTCCGTCAGAAACGGAAGACCTTAAAAAGAGGAATTCCTAATTATTTCTTAATTTTATCTATTATTAGTGTTTTCAAAACGTAAACGCTATTTTACAAAAAATATTGTCTTATTTATTAAGATTTCTTACAGAACACAAACAATTCAACAACTTTTTCCCACATATACAAGATAAACTAGGCAAATATTTTTTTTCAGGAATAATGACGTTTTATTTATTTATTTATTTATTTTGCTTCATTCCATTAATGTTGCTGATGCTTTTCATAAACTGTTTGCGGGATTATATTTGCCCTGTGCAGTTTTCGCACATTAACTATTGCAAATAATTTCATCCACTTTCAAATTCGCCCAATCACAGTTCTATTTAAGAAATTATACTCTTTTAAGTCGCCCATTTTAAATTCGCCCACCTGTAAGTAGGACGATTAATTTCAAGTAAATCTATTCACTCAAGTTAATCTATTCACTCAAGTTAATCTATTCACTCAAGTTAATCTATTCACTCAAAACAATTTAAAAAGCATGGTGCATAAGGACAGTGAAAAATATTTACAGCCTATAATTTCAGGTCAGAGGTATAAGCATATGATATAGATAATCAGAAAATGAAATTGGAGGGGAAAAAAGAAAAACACATGATACATCTAATTAAATCAAAAATGAAATAAATGAGGGGAAAATCATGGAGGACAGACTAAATCATATAATTTTAATATAAACATACAGAGTTTTTTTAGTGTCTTAGCTGAAAGGGGCGAAAATTTCCCCTTATAAAAGGTTTGTTTTAACAGAAAATTTAACATTTAAATTGAACTATTGACTACATTTAGTTTTGGACAAAGCGATAATTAATGAAAATGTGAGTATGATATAGAAAGACAAAATGTTTCTGCATTTATATTTAGGAACTCATTGGACCTTGCTCGAAGGCAAACTGTAATGACAACCAAACATGTCAGCAGCTTCCGTTCGGGGAATTTAAGTGCATTTTGTCAGGTAAGAGCTTAAAATTCTCTTTCTCTTTACCAATGTGGCTAGCTACATGTACATGTGTATATAAATGTTTATCTAGGACTTTTATTGTGACTATGTAGGAAAATGTAGAATGTGTTTGTTTCTTGAGTTAATTCGAATAATATCCTGGTTAAATCAAGGACTTACGGGAATTTACCCCGGGTTTTATTCGGTCGAAAGCCGAAACACAACCCGGGTTAAATACCCATACACCCTTGATTGTACGTAGATAAGTTTTATTTGTTACCTTATTCCCATAAATATCCTTTGTAAACATCAGTCTTAAAAATGTGTCTCAATATATCGATAAAATAACTACGTACATTGTACTTCAATGCATCGTGAGGTCATGTTATTTGGTTTTTATCATAGAGAGAGTATACATTGTGACGTCATGCTTTATGTACCCCGGCTCAAATTGGTGCATGGAAATTTTCATTCGACAATGCAACACACAGTGATTTGATACTTTTTATCAAATGTTTTAATTAGGATATTGCCATAACAGAACAACACAAAAACTTTTTTTTTCATAGGTATATAAAATTTGTGCTTGCTCAAATATTTGAAATTGTTCATTGATAAAAGGCACGCATCTGTGAGATATATGTTGAAATAGCTAGACATCTATAAAATAAATGAAGCAATTTTTTAATTTGTTTTCTTAAATTGACAATAAAATTAAATTTCAAATAAAAGTACAAATATTAGCCTATGCTATTTCTAATAACAAAGACTGTGGAGTTCCTAGGAGTGAAAATGTAACCCTTGACGCCGTAAAAAGGTGGGATGGAATTGGAATCCAAAGGAGAATACATATAAAATGTGCAGAAAACTATAAACAAACTGGGTCACAGCAGTTCATATGCCAATCAAACGGAAAATGGAGGACTGATTTAATCTGCGAAAAAGGTACGTTGACTGACTAATGCTGACTGACGTTTTTTTTTTTTTTATTTCATTATTTCAACTCCAAATTGTCCACAGGTTTTTATGTTATTTCCCGATCATGACAAGGGACACACGGCGGTTAAGCTGGAATTGGTTACTTACAGCCGATCCCACCTCTGATGTTTTAGAGATCCGTGTTTGCTCTGCTCCTGATTTATATTGTTTGAATGAACTTTTGAACTCAAATACAGTTCCTTATCTCTAAATATATAATGTATTCATATCTATATTCTCAATAAACGAAAAAAGGATATCAATTCATTCATTCGTTGCATAGTTCCTGTCTTACAATACATCTGTTTGTTCAGCGTGCAAAAATAAGAGTTCTGTCATATGAATGTAAAATCAATGTTTTTATAGTGTATTCTGTTTAATTATTTAAATTCTTTGGGACAAATGTTCATGGTCATCAACAATTTACGTGTTTGTGTATACGTAACTATGGTGGTTACAAAATAGGCATAAAGAATATACATATACACGTACAAAAAATTCGTTTTTTTCACTGGCTTCAATACAATAAAGGGAAACATATTCAGAATAATATAAATCTCGGTCATGGTCAATGATTGTTAAGTCAAATTTAATTAACATGATTTGTAAACATTTCATTTCTTTCACTAATTGATTATTTGTATTGTTTCTATTTCAGGCTGTGATAAGGGTTGGAGTGAATTCGAAAATCATTGTTACTATAAATACGAAACAAGTGTTACATGGCAAGAAGCCAAGGTATGTGAACAAATAACAGAAACTACAATAAGGTTACGGTATTTAAAAGAAAACACGATTTTAGACAAAACACTTACCCAAAAAGGAGAAATGTTTTGTTTTTAAATACCTATATCCTCAGTTAATTTTCCTTCCAAGATCAATTTGATGTAGAAAATAACTCAAAAATTATTTACCTAATCTTTTTTTTCATTCTGTATAATTCAAATCAATGACAAATCATATTTAGTTATAGTACAAACATTTTTGTGAAAGTTATATACGCCAAAAATTGTATTTAAAGACAATATCAAGGTATCCTATCAACTTGATATCTGACATGGAACAATTCTTTGAATAAACATCAAGGTACAGTTTTTACAAAAAAAATGCAACTAATGAACAAGTGTTAAAAGATAATGAAAACAGACATAATAAATGCATTGGATTTTTTTTTTTGAGTAAGTTTATACAGATGCGACAATCAATTAATTTAACATGTTTTACAAAGTTTAATAAAACTTCCTTGAAATTTTCATAGTTTTTTAATCTCAAAATTTTATTTTCGGATAAACTTTATGTTGTATAAGATCTTAGCTTTTTGCTCTCAAACTTGAGAACTTTAAAGGCTTCTTATTCATATTTGTACGATTCATTTTACTATAAACAGCTATGATTAAATGATTGCTAAAACATTACAGGAAAAATGTGAAAAGAAAAATGCTTATCTGGTAGAAGTGAACGAAGAAAAGGAAAATGATTTTCTTCAAAAGACCTTCTTACAGATCATTGAAAGTAGTAAGTTTTATACTGTAAAGCACGGTAATACTTTTTCATATAGCAAAGTTTCTGGATCCTTTGAATTTAACATGCTAGATCCGTAATAATACCCCCGCTCTGAAGGTGAGGTGGGTATACTGTTTTACCATTGTATGTCTCTGAGGATGTGTTTGTGTGAGGGTGTGTGTGTCTGTCTGTAACAGATTTCTGGACGCAGTTTTCTCATCAACTACTCATTGCAGATGCTTGAAATTTTAGTATAATCTTTGTTAAGGCATGCCATGAGGTAGGATAAATTTCTGTACGAATCTAATATTATCTTCCTATTTATCCTTATACTTTGGATAAGAAAGGTTTTATTATCAATTGAATTTTCTATATAAATAATTAAGGAAATAAAGTCAGTTCTATTATCAAATTTTGGGGTCTTTAAAAGTTCGTTATTGAAGATTTCAATTTGAATTTTTTCCCTTTAAGAAACTCAAAATCAGTTCGCTGTATCGATATTCATGATTCGTTATAACCATTAATTTTTGCAAGGAGTTGTTAAGAATTATTCCGGGGAATCCGACTATTTTCGTTTTTTCCGTGAATACGCTATATACATGTTCGTTCTGAACGTGTTTAGTAAATTGATAGAATTGTTAGCTTAATTGATATTCTGATGAATATTTATGCTGTTTTCTTGCATACATACATTTGTATTTACATGTACAATAGGTATAATTTATTTGTTTTTTAATATCTTAAAGATACATATTTAAAGAAATAAAATTAAATAATAAAAAAATAAATAATATCAGGATTTTCTAAGTTTGTGATTGAAACACGATAACTAGTATTGCTGTTATTTTTTTTTTCATTTCCCTAACGTGCTATACAGTTAAAAAATCATAACCTTGTGTAGCAATTATAAAAAGTACATGTACTAGTATACTTGTAAGAAATGTAATTCATTTTCCAAAAAAGTGTAAGCATGATACTTTTACTACGCTTCAATGATTTTGACGAATCACGATGAATTCTTTACTGGTTTGAAATTCCAGGTGCCTGTAGTGGAGATTACACCTGTCCTGCGTGGATCGGAGCTAATGACATCGATACAGAGGGTGAATTTATCTGGAGTAAATCAAAAGAAAATGTTAGGTTCTTCAATTGGCATCCTAATGAGCCCAACAATGGAGTATTTTTCAACCAGGACTGCGCTGTACTCCTTCATACAGGCCAGTGGGATGATGGGACATGTTCCTCTAAAATACCATTTATTTGTGAGAAAGAGTTGTAGATTTCTCTGCGTAAAGGCTTTATTTTTTTAATATTTGAATTTAGGGTATCGGATTTTAAATAAATCAATGCTTTGATGCATTTCTATAGTTTATAAAATTGTGCACGTTTTCAGTCAGACAAATCTGACTCGGAGGGGCATTTGCCAATGCCCTATCCCCCTTTGTGTTTTCGCTGTTTAAGCCAGGGACGTAGAAACGGGGGGGGGGGGGGGGGGGGGGGGCATGGTCCCCCCACTTTTTTCCCCCAACATTACCTTTACTATAGAAAATGTTCATTGAAAGGATGGTTGGCCCCCCACTTTGTACCATAGTATAGTGATATCAAGGAATTATAGGATAAAAATTGGAATTGAAAGTTTGCCCCCCCCCCCCCCCCCCCCCCCCCCCACCAACTCGGATTTTTGTGTTTGGGCAATTTTCGTTTTTTTTTTTTTTTTTTTTTTTTGTCAACTTTTTCAGGTAAGTAAAAACAATTTTCTCTGGTTGGCCCCCCACTTTCAAAAACGATGCTACGTGCCTGTAAGCGGAGACCTGACGTTGATAATACAAATAGTTTACAATTGCAATTTACAGAGAGCTGCATGAAGGAGTTAGATTCTTATTAATTCATACGGGAAACTTGTTGCAAAACATTTCAATTTGCCGATATATAAAACATTTAACAATTCCTTTTTAACAAGACATTAGATCATGCACATTTTTATACATTGTACATTTAATTTTCTGATGTCTAGAATATCCAAAAATACGACATCATGTATATGTTAGAAAACGAAATTTTTTTTGTGTTGTTTTTGAATTTTGTTTTATCCATGTATTTGATGTGTCTTTAAAAAACTTTAGAAGTTGTTTCATGTTTAAAATTAACGATGTTTTGATATTTTGAATATTTACCAAATATTTATCCCATAGCAATTTCTCTTTGCATTCAAAGATTGATGTTTTTAATTTACTAATTTGTAATTTAAGTTGAATGTGTATAAATATAGAAAAATTATTACGATTACATACATATTTTTTGTTTTATCAATTTAATTAAATCAATACTTTTTTGTCTTTATCTTATAGCTCTTTACTCAACGGTGAAAGGAACCTCAATATTTATTTCTCTTCATACCACGTATACGTTTACACTAACTTCTTTTAGAGCATGGACCAGCTAATATGACTACTAGTTACTTCCCTCAACGATCTTAAGTGCTGGCAAGATATATTTTTGTATATATAAAAGAAAATATATCTTCATTGCAGAGCTGTTTTAAAGCAAAAACTATTTTTTTTTAATTTGTATTTATATCTAATCATACAGGTCCTCTCAACTATCTAATTCATGAAAAATGACTTATCTGGTGAAACAGTTTTGTGACTGGTCGGTAGGGGATGTTCACTCCTCCATGACATCTGGTTCTTTCTCTGCCACAGAGACCCGCGTTTGCTCTGCACCTATTATGTATTGTTTAATGGACTTTCATGCCAGAATATTGTTCATTATCTCCATATATATTTCATTTATTCAGTTTCAGCAATTACTGTTAAAATTTTGCATTGAAGGGTTTGATGGAATTATGAAAATTGTTTTGTTTTGGAATGGAATATCATAAGTATCATATAATACGATAAAATATGGATGATCTAAAGTTGCAGAAATATAAAATATAACAAACGAAGGTCATTCAAAAAGTTCGTAGACTTTTTTTATTTAAAGTTATATTATTTTCAAATTTGGTACACATATTTAACCATCAAATTCGAATGCTTTGAAAAAAATAAGAAAAATTTATCTTTTATATAATAAAAATCATCAAATATTTAGAACAGCAAAATGGGGTCACGTAGCAAGGTCAAAATTGATTAATTTACTAATTTTCACTTTATAGTATCTATAGCCATACCTCTAACAAATGGAAGTGAAACGAAATAAAATTTTCATGTTTAAATTAAGTACTGCTGTATAAATGGAAATGATATCAGGTATTGTAATATATCGCTCCGTTTAAAAGATATCAGTTTCTAAAAACATATGGATTTGATTTAAAAAAGGCGAAAAAACCATGACGTTGAAGGACGTCAAGGAGCAGCGAGTAGCAATAAAATTATTCCTTGCATTCGGGAACTTTCGTTATTAAACTTAAAAAAACTGTATAAACCAGGAAATGTAAGAAAACAGAGGTGTCAATTTGTAGAAAATGGAAATTCAATTTTTGAGTGGTAGCGAGTTTTAATCGGACGATGGATAGTCTGCAAAGAAACAGGTTTTAGATAAGAAATATTGTCAAAACTCAAAAGAGTTAGGAATGTTATTAAACGTAATGTGCGCTTCACTTTTGCAGAACTAATAGAGTTACGCAGTAAAGAATTTGAAAGCACTAACAATTTTGTTCAAGCTATTTGCAAAGTTGTTAGCAAACTAGGTGTTACGTGTTATGGATACGTTTTTATGAATGGAGAAGACGATATACAAACCATGTATGAAATAAAAAAGCAGCATAATTTTGAAAAACTTTTACGACGTTGTTTTTGACGTTACAATATTGGTTAACAGTGTTTTGTGGTAACAAAACATGTTGCTTTAAAAATTGGCTATTATGAGTTCAATATAATCAAATGGAATGAAACTTCACACTTCGACAAAATAAATGTTTTATTTACGAAAATGTGTAGATCTATAACCTTGTAGTAAATAAAAAATGACGATGAGGAACATTCTCTACGTATTTTTTGAATAACTCTCGTATTTTCTCATATTTTGTGAAAAAAAGTCATAAAAAAAATCTCGAATCCTGAATTTTGTAGAATAATTGATGTTAATGCAGAAATAAACATAACATCTAAACAGCACTTTGAACAATACTTAATTTTTTGGGTGGAAATGTTAGCATCATTTCAAATTGAAAAAGAAAGGGTAGATGTGAAAACTAGCAAGATTCACTTTATACAAAAGAAATATTTTAACAAATGTTTAAGAATATAAAGTTAAACAAATGTAACAATGCAAAGCAAGGTATATATAATAGACGTCGAGTCAAGAATCATTTGCAATTTATATTTTTATGAAAAATAAGTTAAAAAGAGGCTTCAAATACTTTCTTGTCACTCTTTTTTTTATACTAATCATGAGTGCATTTAATTTTTATTGAAATAGTTATTTTCTGTTGTAACTATTTGTGAATACTTTTCTGTAGTCTGCGTGTATCGACTGATATACATAATTTTTCATATGAAAAATTACATAAATAAAAACACAGAAAGTTTACGACAAATCATGACAATAGACGAATTTTTGTGCAACGCAAATAAATCCCCCATTAAATTGGTAAAAAACTTAATTATGAACAGCATATTAAAAACTTTTCTTACGGATGTGTTTATGAATAATTAAACGGGAAATTGAAACCCTTTTCGTAAAAAGCAACACGAGTGGCCAATCTATTCATGGTTATGAGAGAATTTTCTATTGTTAATTTTTTCCACTGCTATGTCACACTATGATTTTCTAGAATGCTCCTCATTTTGTGAACTTGGCACGATGAATAGTCTCATTAAGAATTGAGTTTAATACAGTGTAAAGCAAGGGCTTTGAATTATATATTTATATCAATGTATTTTTCCCTATTGTGTTCGATTATCCAAAATACGCTTGAATGTCTGTCCTTTTAATGCCATTATGTTACAAATTATGCACATTTTTTGTAATCCTTGCTGGTTAACATTGTCTTGTTACATTATACCGCAAAATAATGCATATATGATTCTTAGTTCTGATGTGGATATCATAAGGAGCAATTCAAATCGCAAAATAATTCGAAAATGAACATAACTCGCAAAGATGGCATACAAAGCACATAAAACACTAGTTCGCTTTATTTTTTGTTCTATTCATAGGTCATGAAATGTAAAGCAAACGTGAAATCATTGAAGTCAAGGCCATTGTCTTATTTAAGTTGTGTGTTACCTACGAGTGGAAGCTGCTACGATTTCGAGTTAGAGGATACTAGGATTATAGAGTGTTCATTGACATGTTCGATGACGGTGTGTGCTGGCGTGTTCTTTACCAATAATCTGAAGTCTTGTAAACTACTGAGACGAAACTGCAATGAGAACGTGTTATATGCTGAACAAACGAGCTGGACTTTTTTCTCTGGTGAATATGTCCTTACAATTACTTAAGATTCATAATTACGTTTAAACAGTTAAACGTCATTGTCTAGAAACAATACCATGAATATACTGAAATCAATTACAATGTAAAAGTTCCGAGAACTTTTTGTACTCTGTAGGCTACTTTCCTTTGAACTTCTTTGCTCTCCTCTCATTTTCTTACTTTTTCACATATTCTCATGTTCTTATTTATTTTTTCTAAATTTCATTTTTGAAACGTAGTTTATGATTCTATACTGTAAACTCTATAGACCACTTGTCTACACTTGTCAATTTTATCTAGCACGTTTGGAGGAAAACAACTAATAAGTTGAAATTTCAATGTTTTGCATATATTTACTGAATTCTAGTATTTTTATGAAGAATTTGGGGATAACGAACAGCATTCAGTCTCAAAGTCCATAAAACAATACAAAATAGGAGCAGAGCAAACATGGACCTTCGAAACATCAGTCGTAGGATCAGGTGCAATGGAGGAGTGAGTATCACCTGCTGACCGATCACACCCATCATGTGCTCCTTGTCATGATCAGGAAATAATGGAAAAATCCGTCGTCAATTCAGTGTACAAACAATGGTCTAACAATTAGTATGAAAAACGTCAGTCAGCATTTGACTCAATGATAAGTTGTATTTGCTGACAAGGTCATTGTATCGACCATAGAGCTTACAAAATGATGACATTAAATGAGACTGTTGATATTCCTGCCCCATCAACCCGCCTGTCAATAATCAAATCCGCCTTAGACACCGCTCACCCGTAGAGCACGCTCTCGCGCATCGAATCAACTGAAATACACATACTCTGCACGCAGGCGATGAAGGTACATTGCTGCATAGGCAAGGGAAGCCGACGACAGAAAATTGGTAAAATTCAATTTAATCTAAAAAAAAAAAAGAATGAGTAAGGCCAGTTCAAATATTGAATTATAATACTTCCTTAAAACCAATAGTATATTTTACATGTTTTTATAATTTTTGCAAAAAGTTTAAGATACCAGATTTTTGATTATTCATGAACATTCATTTTAAAATAAATACAATGTACATAGTTAATGTGCACGGATATGAGTTGAAAAGAATTCTTCTGGCTTTGTTGCTTTCAATCTTTTAGTTAGAGGTGTGTTTTTAACATTTATGCATAAGTCTGACTATCAGTCACTTGCGTGGTCTCTCCAAACCAGTCAACCACTCTAACCAACTACCGTATGTTACCAACGTATTTTGTCGAGCTTCAAAATTTTAAAAATGTTTTAGCGAGTTTGTCATACAACGCATTTGGACAGATCCTTCCGCATTTAGTACAAGAAAAGAATGGACCTCAAATGTTCTTGCGTAACAAACGGAAAAAGTGTAAGAAAAATGATATCAGGAGGGTCAAATATGCACATCGGAAATTCATCAGCTTCCGGGGACTTCGCCCCTTGAGCCCCCACCAGAGCTTCGCCCTGGACCCCTTAGTGGGGCTCAAGGCGGCCCCCAAACCCCTTGCCTATTCAGGCATCCACGTCAAAAATACCTTGGCTACTCCCCTGCAGGTTCACTATGCATTCATGATTGCACTCTGTTCGTGCTCTGCATTCGCTGAAGTCTTTTCAACCGTTCACTTAATTTCGTTCAGCGACAGTTCACTCAGCGGTCAATCTGCTTTCACTCACCGTTTACTTTGAAAAGTAGAACGTCACAGCGACTGAAAGAGATTCGTTAATACAAGCATCATAAATAATTTAGAGACTAATTTTATCTAAATTAGTTTAGATGCACATATTCAAAATGTCAACAACAATTCAATTTTATGTTTCGCAAAGTTTAATGAAACTCTGTTTAACATTTTATTGCTTTTGATTTTTTCTCATCTCAAAATTGAACATTAGGTGAAATTTAATGATGCTTAAAGCTCAATGGCTTTGATTGCCGAGTAAAGGTCTTAATTTGAAGCCCTTCACCGGCATACAGTGACGTCTCCATTTGAGTGAAAAATTCTCGAGAGGGACGTTAAACAATGTACAATCAATCAATCAATTGATTTTTGGGGGAAAAAGTCATTAAAGAAGGAGAGCACAAAACTTTCTGTAAAAAATCTCGAATTTCGAATTTTGAAAGAAAAAAAATTGATGTTAATGCAGAAATAAACATAACATCTAAACACCTCTTTGAACAATACCTATTTTTGTGTGAAAATCTCAGCATCATTTCACGTTGAAAAGGAAAGGACACTTGTAAGAACTAGCATCAAGATTCACTTAATACAAAAGAAATATTTTAACAATTGTTCAAGAATATAAAGTTAAACAAATGTAACAGTGCATAGCAAGACATTTATAATAGACGTACGGTCAAGAACATTTGCAATTTATGTTTTTATGAAAAATAAGTAAAAATAACTTCAAATACTTTAATTTTTTATCTTTTTTCA